>NC_142928.1:93257327-93274827 GCF_046866305.1 Octopus bimaculoides
GATAGATTGCTAATTATTTAAATATTTATTTCAACACATAAGCGGAGTAATGATTACTTATAAATTTGTGGGGTTTGGGGGTGGAATAGTTGGAGATATTAATGGATCAGTTTGTGCTTCATGAGTTTCGTGCTTCGTATATTAAGAATTAGATGAATGTAAGTATACACAAATTTTCTGTCATCAATATATAATACACCACCTTATTATTTCAAAATTGCATATACAGATTCAAAATGATCATGAGGTAATCAATACACAATATTCAGAATATATGAACTCACGGGAATAAATATAAATAAATGTAATTTGAAAATATAGCCTAAAATAGGAAATGGCTATGAAATATGAAGCTATGTTTCAAGCCTCGAATATTTACTAAACATGACAAATAAGAATGTAGAATATTGTTAGTGTACGAAACGTATACCATTTTATGGTATAAATTTAATACGTACTATTGTGCATTTCATAGAGATGACATTAAAAAATCTGCTCGGCGTGTGCATAGATTCGGAATTGTTATAAATATGGTACTTTAGTACAAATAGGATAAACATAAACGGTAAACGTTATGGTTATCTACAAATGAATCAAGATAGGAGTCTTTAAAATTATTATTAGTGCTCTTACCATTTTTAAGTTTCTATATATTCAACGTGTCATGTAACAAGAGAAATATGTAACAAACCTACTCACCCTCTGTAATTAATTGAATTAGGCAAGTCAAGAAATACGCATGAATACTTGTTTCTTTGAAGAGTAGATATAATTACTACTTTTGTTATAGCTGTTAGATGCTATATTATTGGGTTATCCCAAAAGTAATACGGTTATTTTTATACTTCTTTTATTTTTCAAAACTAAGATAAACAAAATTCTTTTTTAATCTAAAATACACTCTTCGAATGTCATCCTCGCTGGATGTGGACGAGCATTTTCCTGATGGAAGAACAACTTTCGTCCTGAAACCAAAGATTGTCGTTTTTCTTCTAGTGCTGACTTAAGCCGCTCAAACAGTAGACCTCCTTTGTTATCGTTTGGTTTGCATTTAAATGTTCGAAATGATCACACTTCAAAGGAAGAAGTGAGTGAAAAAGCGGTAGAGAGGAGGACAGAGAGGAAGTAAACGAGAACGAGAGACAATGAGAGACACAGCGAGTTGTGGCGGCGTTCGTTTACTGCTTATCACATCGCAAGAAAAGCTGATACATAGATACATACACACATTATTAAATCAAAGATAAATAACTACAGCAAATATTGTATGTCACTTTCACATTTCATTTACCACATGAGGATAAAATGAACTCGTAAGTCCACAGACATGCATACCATTGACGTATTTCTAAGGGAGATTCAGCCTCACAAATTTGCTTCATAATTGTTTAACCTTAATCAGTGGGAATGTCCCTTAGAAACTGACGATAAGAGTATCTCCGATCAGGAGCAGAAGTAGTCGGGGAGCATCATAGCCATGTGTTGAGAGGAGGTCTTTGGGTTTGAATAATTCACCTATGGAAATATGGATATTTCACACAAACCTTGGCTCATACAACAAATTGCACGTACAATGGTGCACTCGTACTGCGAAGTTCTACTATATATATATGCATTTATACATACATACATACATGCATACACACACATATACACACATATATATAGAACATGTACTTATATATTTATATGTATATATATATATGCACACACACATATATATGCATGTATATATATATATATATATATATATATATATATATATATATATATAGCCTAAAATAGGAAATGGCTATGAAATATGAAGCTATTTTTCAAGCGTCGAATATTTACTAAACATGACAAATAAGAAAGAATGTAGAATATATATATATATATATATATATATATATATATATATATATATATATATATATATATATATATATATATATATATGCATTTACACATATATATATGTATATATACATATATATATATATATATATGTATATATATACATATATATATACAAATACGCACACACATATACATTATGTACGTATTTTCGTATATATATATATATATGCGTGTGTGTATGTATATGCACGCATACTCACATATTCTAACATCCCCAGAGAAGTAACAGAATATAGCCTTCTTTGATTCGGTGTGTGTGTGTGTGTGTGCATGCGTGTTTTGTGTATCCATCCTCGTTGACATACAATAAAGTTTTCAGATATAGACACACATCTATATATATACATGTTAAAGTGAAAAATATTTTAAAATACATGTTTAATATATGAACATCGTAATATATCTTCAGGGTATTAGTAGCCAATTTATCGCTGATATAAGATAAAATGGCAATAGAACTCAAATCATTAGAAATTTCTAAAGTTGACAGATTAGACTCTCAGATATAATTCTAACAATGTTTAGTTCAAACTTGCAAAAATATCGACCGAGTTCGAAATTTGATTATTTAGTAGTATGTACATAATCTGTTTTTATTTTTTAATCAGATTCTTCTAGAAGATTAACATCGCAATGTCTCATATTAATCCTCTTCAATGGTCAATGAACTGATGCTGAAGTTTACAATTTCTGAATTGTGGAAAGCTGGTTATATAATCTAATCTCCTTTTCTATGTTCAGATTAGCCTGAAAACCAGTCTAGTTATGACATTAAAATATATCAAAGAGAAATAAATTGAAATGTATTCGACTGATGATATCTTTATTCGCAATAATTATATACCAATAGTTAAAACTTATTTTTACAGTTTGTGAAATCCTAGAACTATCGGTGTTTCTATTTTTTCTTTTACATTGCTACAGCGGAGTTGTGTTTCTTGACATCACGCATCTCAGACATTGCATTATCCGTGGTAGGTCCTTAGTTTTACGCTTTGCAAGTGTGTTCAGACTGGTTTTCGTATTTTATCATAGTGTGGACATTTTCAAAATATAATACCTAATATGGACTCGTGTTCAGAGGATAGTAGTGACTAGCGAAACCTACAAGGCTTTCATCAATAATAGTGAATGTAATTGGTATTACATATCTTTTATGGTTTATCTTCACACCATGACTCCTCCTGACAAGAGAGATATGTGATTTCAGACGTGTGTAAGTTATATGTAGAATTATATATACATAATAATTATTTGATGTGTATTTAACCGTCTTTTTTTAAGATGATTTTGATCTAGTTTGGATTCTTTGCCATTAAATTTGAATTTTTTGTCATCAAATTTGATGGCAAAGAATCCAAACTAGATCGAAAACATCTTTAAAACTGAGTTTAAGTATCCTGACATCTGTATTTTGTAAGTCTTCAAATCACCATTTTTCCCCCATTTATTCAGGAGGAGTACAGTACCGAATGTTATCTACTTGACCTCCGAGTCTGCTTAAAATGAGAGCGGAAAGTATCCTCAAACTTGATAACTCTCCTGAAAACTTTTCCATTGCTCACAGCCCAAGATGAAACCGTGGCTTTGTTATACTACGTTGGTTGTTTGAATTCAGAAGAAACATCGCAAGACATTTCGTCAATGCTTGAATGACTTGGATTATTTAGTACCTACATTGAAGGAACGTGTTAATGGGTGTTGGTAGTGATAATGATGATAATGGTGTTAGTAGCCGATTTTTCGTTATCGAAACTCGGTAATGATGTTTCCAGTAGGCCTGAAACAAATGTAATGTAAACTACTAACATTTTGTTCTCAATTGACTAAATAATTTTGAAAACAACTGTGAGTTATCAATACATTTTCGCTGATTTACTTATATATTGTCAGTTTCAAATTAGTGAATTCCTTAGTGCAAAATGGAGTACGAAAGCAAATTGTAAGAAGTTTCACTGCATCACTAAGCATGTAGTAACTAGATCGATCCCAGAACGATAGCACATCTTCGGAATTTATTTAAATAATTCTGGTGGCCTTAATTTCTTCACAATGCTCTGTATATGCACGCATTCAGAGTATATAAGTGTAAACTAAATGCAATATACATGTGACCAGGCACATTTCTACTTCTGTATCTTCGATAACTCAGGGAGAATGTTTTACCCAAACGACATCATTAGAAGTTTAATAAGTAGAATGTTGCTGTACTCTCATATATTCATATTTCTTATAGCAGACATACACGAATAGCATTTCCATTTGATATATAAATGAATTATATCTTCTAGTTCAAAATATACACTTAATGTACTATCATAAATACCAGTTCGTAATTCTAATAATTTGCAAGATTAATTAATTGCTCTAGCATAAAATATACATAACAGTCTAACCGTTTAGAATAATTTCAACATGATAATGTATAAGCATTAGTATATAGAAAGAAACAAGATTCGGCTAAATAAAATAATTCGTCTGCTAAAAGTATATTTAATAGCTATTAATTGATGAATGGTAGACCATAATCAAATTCGAAGTATTTCAGTTATGACGCTTGCTTCATATAGACATTCAGAAATCACAAGTAAATTGCAATCTATTAAATGAATTGTGTATATGTAAACATGTATAGATTCATGTAAAAATAGATCATATTGTCTTTACTTGACATTCAGTATAGTTTTTCTTTTAATGAACTCTGAAAAAGTTCATTGTTGCATGAAAGTTAAATTCGAATACAACATAAAGTAAACATTATGTACATACACTTGCACAAGCTGTTTATATAGTCACCGAAAAGTGTTGAAGATAATCTCTGGATATGGCTAAGTAGGTAAGTATTTAGTTATACATAACAAAATACTTGTGGAGGTGCAATGGCCGAATGGTTAGGGTAGCGGACTCGCGGTCGTAGGATCGCGGCTTCGATTCCCAGACAGGGCGTGAGTGTTTATTGAGCGAAAACACCTAAAGCTCCACGAGGGTCCGGTAGGGGATGGTGGTGAACCCTGCTGTACTCTATCGCCACAACTTTCTCTCACTCTTACTTCCTGTTTCTGTTGTGCTTGTAATTCAAAGGGTCAGCCTTGTCACGCTGAATATCCCCGAGAATTACGTTAAGGGTACACGTGCTCAGCCACTTGCACGTTAATTTCACGAGCAGGCTGTTCCGTTGAACGGATCAAATGGAACCCTCGTCGTCGTAAGCGACGGAGTGCCAACAATAATAAAATACTTACAGTGTATAATTCTATAAATATATGTTTCACATTATGATATACATGTACGTGGTTTTCGATTTACCATTGTACAGAGAAATATTTTACGTCTTTACACAGGCACCTGATAATGTGTCTAATACTTCCACTCTTTACTAATTACACATCAAATTAGACGTGTATACAAGTCATCACTCTAAGGAGAATAAACTACTTGCAAAATCATCCAAGGGAAGAAAATAACTTTTCCCCTCAATTCAGTATATTGACATAACATAGTAGCTGAAATATAAGGCAAATACTGGCGGTATTTGAGTAGTCTTTATTTCAATGTTTCTATGTATTTACACATCCACAGATATCATGTGTGATTGAGGTGTTCTATAAACTAGAATGTTACATTACTTAGAGCTGAACTACGATAACACAAGTATTCTGCTTTTTGTGGTTGTGAAAGATACACAACACAGAAAAATTAGTTTCCAAATTTCACCATAAATATCCACTACGGCAGATATCTTCCCGTGAAATATAACACACATGAACATGTACTTTTAGCATAAACTTATAGAGTGAGAAGTCAATTACAAGCTTTTAATTAGCAGAATTCGCATAAAATTCAAAATTATGATTATTTTTCAGAAAGCTCTTAGCATATTGGGATTATGAGAAAATAAATGTAACTGCTGAGCAATATATATATATATATATATATATATATATATATATATATATATATATATATATATATATATATATATATGTATATATATATATATATATAAGGGAATACAAAAAATGGGACAAGAAGAGGCGAGTCATTCTGTTTGAATGCCTTATTAATTAACCCACTCACCGGTTCGATTTACACTCATTTACTTATTTATTGAAGTGGTTGCAAAAATCAACGAAAGCTTAAAAAAATAAAAAAGTAAATGAGTACAAATCGAACCGGTGAATGTGTTAATTAATAAGGTATTCAAACAGAATGACTCTCCCGAGACACAATAATATATATATATATATATATATATATATATATATATACACATAATATGTATATGTGTATGTACGTAATATATGTATGTATGTATGTATATACGCATGTATGTATGTATGTATATGTATGTACGTATATATGTATGTATGTATGTATGTATGCACGTATCTTTGACATGCGTTCAAGTCCTAAAAACCTTATGCCTTAATATACAATGCCACTATAGCGACTTTATTATTCTGAAGCAGTACTCTTACACATCAGTTGTTTCCTTTCAAAGTTTATAAAAGTATAAAAGAAATCATCCATGTTTTAACTTTACATTGGTTGGATTTCGATGATGCACTTTTAACCATAGTCTTTACGCTGACACCACCTCTTACCAATACTGTCTCCTCGGAATTATATTAGATTGAATATATAGCAATGCATGTTTCTCTGCAGTAAAGGAGACACACAATAGAAAATGCCTCGACGATTGGACACAAGACCTATTGGTGAAGAATGCCAAGGTAATCATCTGAATGGCATGTCTTCAGATCTTGCATAGGAATGTTGGATGATTAGAGGCAACACCACTCCAAATCGAAGCAATGCTTCTTTCATCTGGCCATTCAGTATAGTTAACGTTTCATGGTTGTTGAAACTTTTTTGTAGGCTACTATATTGTATATATGTACGTAAGTGTTAACTATGTAGTATTAATTAATAGAATATTAAAGCATCAAAGAATTATTCTTGAAACACACGCATATTTAATTTTGAAAAAGACAACTTAAGCACTCTTATATAATATTTAGATAACAATTATATGTATTCAAATTGCTGGAAATATTAAAAAGTGGTTATTTAAATAAAATCCTTGATTTATCTAAGTCAGCAAGAAATAATTTAATTTAAGCACGCTATAGGAATACAATATGCAACGGTTTTAAATGAGCATAATTGTAAATGTCAACTTTTTGCAGCTTTGTAAACATGTTACTGACAACAATTAATCTATAAAAGTTGGTCATTCAGCTTTACAAGTAATGTTAATTCCAGCTGTCTCTTTTATGACACATTCATTTATTAAGATATTTGTTCAGTTGAGCTGAAATACATTAATTTCTTCTTTCAAATGTTGTTTATAAAATTTATGTAATTTAATCATTATATATTGCACAATCTGCACGCATATGATAAAACATTTCCCCTTGATGTGATACTGGTAACATTATTATCGTTAAAATTAAGTGGTGTTTCAATCTTTTTTTTTTTTTTACAGAAACTCAGAATATGTTCGTTGCTGAGCTCTGGGCCTGCGTTGCTTGAGCTCACTTGCTATCGAAGACATAAAGGAAGTTTAATTTTGCATACACCATACACAGATAAAACTATAGTTTAGACTGCTGACATATACTATGAGGGGAATATCAAACCTTAAATTAGAATCACCCAACCAGTAAGATTCGTTCAATGGCAATTAATATTAATAGAAGATATATGTTAGAATAAATGAAGTAGACAAGAGAGAATAATGATGACGAATTAGTGGAATTAGCAAGTTCATATCACCTAAAAGTAAACAACACGATGACACTCGCAGAATTCGTACAAGGCCTTAAATGCATACATCTTTCACATGTAAATGGTTATAAAATGTTTCTGTGACCTGCAACAAAATGTACAGAAATCAGATGAAACTCAACTAAGCAACATTAACTACCTCAGTTCGTCCTTCTTTTTCTGCAACCATATATATACATATATATATGTATGTGTGTGTGTGTGTGTATGTGTGTGTGTGTGTGTGTGTTTGTGTGTGTGTATGTGTGTGTGTGAGCGCGCCTATGTTCCTTATGCATTCTAAAATCGAGTTACTGATTTTGACGCATGGGGTATCAAAGGAGCATATTTTAAGTGTGGAACCTGAAATTGTGCAGCAGTTGTCATGGCTACAGACAAAGCTGAGCAATGTACCCTCGCACACAAGACTGCCACAATTGATCGCCCCCGGTTACCCACTACTGCCACCAAACAACCCAACACACCACAACACAAGCGCCATTTCTACTGATAAATATAAGAGGCCTAATGCAGAACAAGAGCAAATTCAAAATTGAGCACCTGAAGAATATTTCTGCATGTAATCAAACTATAAGCATTGCATTTACAGAAAGACATCTAAGTGATACGAAGATACACATACCAATGTACGCTACATTCCGTACAGACAGAAGATAAAGAGGTCACGGTAGAATTGCAATGTACATCCGCGAAGATATCACACCATTAACCCTGTTATCGAACTCGAACGCGGTGTGTGACACACTCATAGTACATCTAAAGCAACTTTATATAGTTACATGCACTCTATATCGCACGTCTGATGCCTCAAATCATGATAGAAAATTTGAAGAAAGCGTCAGTGCGATAAAGAAAGTACTAACACAATTGGATCAACGTACTACTATATTCCTGATGGGTGACTTCAACTTCCCCAACATCAGCTGGCCTGAGGGTAATATAACCCAAGGAATGACGCACAAAGAGCGAAATCAAGTAGAATCTCTACTTGATCTTAGGAAAATACTATTCATGGAGCAGATCATACTCTCTCCAGCCAGGCACAAAAATATCCTGGACCTCTGTTATACAAACAATGTGAAAATTACCCACAACGTAAATATAATACCAACAATATTTTCAAACCATAACATGATAGAACTGACAATGTATGGCCCGGAGTTAACTAAAGATAAACTCTGCACAGATGGCGCTCAAAACCTATCCAGCCTAAATTTCTATAAGGCTGACTGGAAGTCACTTGAAATACAGATACTCCAGCAGGAATGGCGTAAAAGCCTCTGTATGCAAGAAATAGATATGAAACTCAATGAATTCATGTCAATAATGCGAGCCATATGCATTAAAAATGTCCCAGAGAAGGGAGCCAATACACACAAAAACATCATACTGAATAACAATCGAGAAATGCCGAAGCTAATTTATAAAGCTCATTGTAACAGCTGCAAAGAAAGCTAAGTTAAATGTATTTCAATATCCTATTCAAAGTGTATTTAGCACATACTACCGACAGTAACTGCATGTCACTAATAAAATCCTATTTGTATACTATAGGTAAATGCTACTCAATTATTACTAACAAAGTTAAACTGCACTTTTCTGGTCTAAGGGTCTATACTATAAATTAAGACACACAAGTCATTCTGACCCTACATCTAAATTTTGTTTTTTAAAATCCTTCAAATGGTAATTGTATGTCTTTAAGGCGCGACGATATATATAACACTCAAACAGAACGTCCACAGAGGATGTAGTGAGGTATCACATTCGGTTAACTGTAAATATATTTAAAGACCGATGTATGCAAATATTACTGATTAGTATCAAGAGAGTTCAGATCACTGTCCCAATTCATGTTATAAATTAAGATTGTTCGAAATCAAATGTGTTTCCATTACTTGGAATATTATGGACGCAGCCACCAAAAATTTAAGGAATTATGAAGAACAATTGATCCTGAAACAGACACTGAACAAAAGTTACCCCATATTGTCCTAAACGAATATGATTTCTTCGGGAAAATTTCATCTTCGAAACAATGTTATATCCACTGAAATTGCTGAAACCAGAGACAAAGCTTGCAGAGTTGTCTAGAATGACAAAGAAATTGCACCTCATTGACCGGCACCCTACGTTCTACGCATTGAGGAATTGCTTTACCCTGCCTAAGCTCCTTTTACCGCGATATCGATGAAAACATTAGGTGTTGTGTTGAACAAATCTGCAACGTTTGTTTTGACAGCATCAGCTGACAACTGGCTGAACTACCTATAAAATTAGATGACCTTGGCCTCCGTCTGAGTTGGACCTCTCTCTGCCGGATTTCCTTTTCTCAGTCTCCTCCAGCGACACATTTATCGGCGAGAAGCTTCACCGTAAAGCTGTAACCGATGTGGTAAGGTACGAGAGTCAGTTCTAGCCGATTGGTCAGTTGAAAACCTTCCCCACAACCGACAAAATACATACTTTCACTTTGATGGGACGAAAACAAAGGCAAACATGCCTTCGGGTTGATCGAGATATCATTAGACCGTGCGACCTCGCCTCCCACCCAAATATGGGCCGTGGATCAATTCGTTGCCTTCCGGACGATGAGTGCACGTATATCTAATTGACCCAGTTCCTCTGTCACTGCGTGTGTGAGCTGCACAAATCCCAGTGTGGCGGTAATCGACACATTCCGTAGTCATCACTTATCTAGCAGCCATAACACTGGCCAGTTCCCCCAATACGCCACTCTGAAGGGAAAATGACGCCGCTGATTCCCCGTCATAAATGATGCCAGGCAGTCTTTACCGCATAATGGTAAGTACCTCGAAGGAATAACCCTCTTCCCATTCTAGGGAAGAAGATGGGTAATCTGGGATGCAACTTGCTGTGACACAATCCGCGGCTCCAACTTCGTGCGTCACCCTTAAACCTGGGTATTCCCGCCCGTAAAGCAGAGAAGTGGAACATAAACAAATACAGGAGCCAAGGAGGTCGCTATCAGTTTTTGTCGGTCACCGTTGAGGCCGCAGGTGTTACCAGAACTCACATTGCTGATTTCCTCTGTAAAATTGGGATAACTGCGGCCCGTTTGAGAGATGAGGTTCACGTCGAAGGGGACGGCTTTGTAGCGAGTGTCGCTGGTCATTGTCCACAGCAAAGCGTTTGATATGGGATTGACGAGGCACGGCTGAACAGAACATTTGCGCTGCGTTGTACAACACGTTTATCCCACCCCTAGATCTTCTACTTATTTCCCATTCTTTTTATTTCTTTGTTTCCCTGGCGAGTTAGTTATCGTTTTTTTTTTCTTGTTTCTTGCTATTTTGATCTTTTATGCAGTCGTTAATAAAACAATAAGAAAGTGAACACAACAAACTTTGTTCCTATTTATAGTAGCAGACTTCGGACTTAATTTGTGTATTTCCAACATTAATCAATCATTTTGACGTTACTTAAATACGTCATGTGAAATATATATGAGCACCGGAGAGTATTCCTAAACTGATACCTAACCAACATAAATTCTACATCAGCAGTGAATATGCAATGGAAGTCACGTATACATACATTCAAAAGAGCGTGCGTGCTCGCACGCGTGTTCTAATATTGCAGGTAGCACGAAAAAAATGATCTACTCGACGCTTTAAAGTAGCTGGCGTTACGAAGGGCGTACGCTCGAAGAAGCCATCCCAAAATACACAATGTGCACGATACAGTCCATGGGTATATCAGATGTTATTGTACTTCCTATTGACCCGTGCCCCCATAGGACGTGAACGTATAACAGTGATGATATATGCGACCATGGAACAAGAACAATAAAATATGATGATGATGCTGATATTTATATTCGTATGCATATACATACATATCTGCAAATATATATATATATATATATATATATATATATATATATATATATATATATATATATATATATATATATATATATATATATATATATATATATATATATATATATATATATACATATATATACATATGAATATATATACATATATTCATATATATATATATGTGTCCCTCTCTCTCTCTCTATATATATATATATATATATATAAATATATAAATATATATATATAAATATATATACTTTTAGAGAAAAGAACCACAGTTTATATATATGAATGTATGTATGTATGTATGTATGTATGCATGTATGTATATACATATGTATGCATATAAATATGTCAACATCATCATCACAGTGTTTTATAGTTCTTGCTGTTTGGTCGCATTGGTGGAAATGTTTGACAGAATCTGATGTCTCCGAGAACAATATTATGCTCCAAGTGCCTGCTGCGTCATGGTTTCTGCGTCATGGCTTTCCTAACTCCAAACCTTTTAGAGCGGGGTTTCAATGCATTTCTTATGCTACAGGCAATATAAAGAACCCCATGCAGCTCACACAAGTACATTCCTGTGGTTGACCAGCTATATGCTATGAGACGCGGGGACAGAAGTATGAGAAAGAATGATCGAAGCAATACCATCCCCTTAGGATTTGCATGGGTACTCATATCTGGGAAGTGAAGGAGAAAGAAACAGAAAATGAACAGTCGTGATTGCCCAAGATAGTTAATGGTGCTAAAGTGCCTAGGTTGACGCACAAAACACAAGATGAGTTGATGAACCGGTTTGCAAAATTGTGTGGGATGGAAAATGATGAAATGGGGAAGCGAAACGGTCAAAATTGTTAGAGCTTTAATGGTGAATGCGTCAGAATCCAGGAACAGAGGAAAAGATGATGATATATAAGAGTGGAGTAGCGGTAACAGTAAAGATGATATAGTTGTCACCGGGGTGGACAAGAAAAAGGAAGGACATCGGGGAGAAGACTGCAGGTTCCTGTGGGAGGAGAAAAAATGGCAGGCCTAATGCATGCAAAGCCTTCTAAACACAGTTTGTGGACACCTGTGGATTTTTTGTGAAAGTCGTACCGCCAAAGATCCCGATCGTTTTTCCTCATCTCCGTCACGGTCATGATCTTGTGGACAGACAGATACACAGGCAAGCAGAGAGAGAGAGAGAGAGAGAGAGAGAGAGAGATAGAGAGAGCGAGAGAGAGAGAGATAGAGAGAGAGGGAGAGAGAGAGAAAGAGAGAGAGAGAGAGAGAGAGAGAGAGAGAGAGAGAGAGAGAGAGAGAGAAATAGGAATAGCAGTTTTACAGTTGTATTCTCTGAGCTTTATGCTCCTATTTACATCAAAGAATTTTCCATGTTCATTTGAAAGGTTAGACGAGAATAACCACTATGCGAAACCTTGTCAAATGTCCAGAACACTATCAATCATCACAAAGAATAAATATGTTGACTAAGCGGCAACACGAGAGTCTGAGTATCCAACTTCCAAAATCCCAAACATGTGACATCATAGCAATTAACAAGCAGATTATGAGATCAATCTTTGTATTATTTGATATTATTTGAGTATGAGATTAATCTTTGTATTATTTGTTCTAGATTCAATTCTTGCCATGGCCAGATTTGTCTTTCTCCCCTCTGGATTGGATAAAATACTTGATATAGTAATTTTCTTCTCAAATTTGAATCCATCTGCCTATATTTCTAATATATTATATTATCGCATTTTGAGTATTAATGACTATCTTCCTTGGTCTATATCTGTGAGGATTTACATGCCTATATATGATTCAGAGGTGAAAAGAATAAAAGCGAGAGAGAGAGAGAGAGAGAGAGAGAGAGAGAGAGAGAGAGAGAGAGAGAGAGAGAGAGAGAATGTATGGAAAAAAGTAGAACACATCATTCTCCCTCAAATCTTACACGGTAAATTGTCAAGTGAATATTTTGTGCAAGGGCATCATGATTATTAATCTCTTTTGTTTTGATCTGGGAATTCGTACCTTTTAACAGCAGACCAGACTGTTCATTATATGTACTATTTACTCGTGATATTGCACATTCAATAATAATGTAAAGCCGAGTAAATAAACGGTGTAAGATCAATACTCTAGTTTCAAACGTAGCTTGATATTTCTTGTTAATATTTCTACCCAAAGCACACACAATTCTTTTGACATATTTATATTTTGTTTTATGTATACTTGAATCACTCGATTTTATTTCAACGTATGGAAATTATATTGCTTAATATTGATTTCGATAAATACAATCTATAAATGATTAATGCTATCTGATTTCAGACATTCTGTATATTTTTCTGAATGGTTACGCTCGACCAAACACTATTCAAAGGATGAAATTAAATATTCGCAACGCTTAATTTTAATAAATGATTTATCATTATACTTGTTATGCAGATCTAATCATCAAATAATTCGATAATGATGACCCATTTCGAAGAATTCCATTAGAACACGATGCGTTACCATAATCTGAAAAACCACAGGAAAATTCTCAATCTTGGCAAACCCACATCATTGCTTCGGGACATTTGCGGCTGAAGCTTGATTTAGAGCGCAGTAACAACAGAATCTCCTTGAATGCAATGAACGGTACAATCTGGTTTCTTAGAACAGAAAGGATCAGCGTAACATATAGAGTTGGATATTGCCGGATAGAAAGCACATAGGCTGAACATCTACGTAGCTACAAGGTGAAACATTACTAGTCTTCATGTACTGATTACACTATCTACTTTCTACAGTATATAACTATACACATGTGCGTACATACATACATACCGCGCACGCACAGATATTCATCTCCCTTTTTCACTCTCCTGTCTTAGAAAGAACTTTTCCCCCACCACCTCCTCTTCCGGTTCTTTCACAATGTAACCTCGTGGGCATCGGTACCATTTTTCCTCTTTCTCCGTTTTTCCATTCTCCGAACTTTCAATCTTTCCGACGAAGGGCTACGCCCGAAACGTCATACACTCTCTCTTTCCTTTCCCGAGCGTCCAATAATACTATCCGTATCACGTCCTCATTTTGTTGTTTTTTTGTTATTGTTTTTGTGTTTTTTTGAACTTATATATATATATATATATATATATATATATATATATATATATATATATATATATATATATATATATATATATATATATGGGAGTATTTAAGAAAAAAACAACAACAGACGAGGACAGGTGGTGTAAACAACAAAAGGATGTATTAGTTTAACGCTCGGGAATACAGAAAGTCTTTAACGTTTCGAGCTACGCTCTTCAACAGAAAGAATACGGAGAAAACAAGGAGAAAAACAGGCATGCATTCATATATATATATTTGGTATTTTTTCTATCGCTCTCTCATCGCGCTAAGTAACGGTAGCATAAGGAAAGCAACGTCGATCGTCAACTGGTGGAAGTGCAACACAAATACACAAAATACATACTCAAAAGACACACGCACATACGTACACACACGTTCACACGCGCATGCACACACGCACGCACGCACGCACACACACGCATACACAAACATTCATACACATACACACATATATAATGACGGGCTTCGACAAAGTTTTCGTTCAATACATTCAAAATTCACTCAAAACGCATTGATTGAACCAGAGCCATAGTAGAATACAATCCTCCCCGGCTCCACGCAGTGGGACTGAAATGAGACCACATAGACGCAAAAGGAACTTATTTTTCACACAATTATACAAAGTACCACCTATTTGCTATATTGTTCAAAATTCGACCTGAAGTTGCTGAATTGTATGTTATCATGTAGCTAATGTATGCATCGATAAATTCTGCTGAAACAGTTGTAAATTTTAAACCTCGTTCGTGTTATCTATATATATATATATATATCATCATAAATATACAGGGATTAGCAATTGAGTTGCTTCTCCAACATACTGAAAATTTAGAAATAGCAGTCAAAGAACTACTGATTCCAAACTACAAATTTTTCTCTAAAGCGGATGGCGATATTTGGGCTGAAGATTGGAATAGTGAAATTTCCATTCACTTAACCATGAAACGATTCGTATCCAATTAACTAAAGGCTTGGTTTGTTTACGCTTTTCCCTCCGGTTTTTTGTTCTATGTGTGCCATAAATATCGCCATCCGCTTTAGAGAAAAATTTGTAGTTTGGAATCAGTAGTTCTTTGACTGCTATTTCTAAATTTTCAGTATGTTGGAGAAGCAACTCAATTGCTAATCCCTGTATATTTATGATGATAAATAGTTTTACCGATAAAGGTTTTTTTCATACTGAACTACTTGGCAAAATTGTTAATTATTAATTCTATTATTAATTGACGATTCTCTGCCCTTATTCTTGTATATATATATATATATATATATATATATATATATATATATATATATATATATATATATATATATACACATACATATATATATACACACACACTGAGAAAGAAGGACAGAAAGTGCAACACACACACATGTATATACATATATGTATATGTGGGTGTGGGTGTGGGTGTAGGTGTGGTTGTGAGTGTGTGTGTGTAGATGTGTGTGTGGGGGGAGCGCATAAACACGCTTATATACATTTGTCAGCCTGAGTGTAGTCCGTCTATTTCTGTGTGTAAAAGCTTCGATGCTAAATTACTACGTGGATAATATTTCGTACTGAGAAACCACAGTTCTTGATTCATATCAATGATCACGTTCCTTTGAGACTGTAGGATAGACTCTTTATTATCTTTGTTTTTCTCTTTTTATTTCTCTGTGGTACTGCACTTTCAATAACAACGTAAATTCGAGTAAATAAATGCTGACAGATCAATACTGTACTTTCAAACGGAACTTAATATTTGTTCCAAATTTACAGTCATAATTCTCTTCAGTTATTTATGTTTTAAGTATTTTGAATCATACTGCTTTATTTCACTATTTGTGAACCACATTGTTTATTATTGATTTTCATAAACACAATCTATAATTGATTAACCATATCTGACCCAAAACGTATTCGAGATATTTATTTAAATCATGACGCTCGATCAAACACTGTTCATAAGACCGACTGATATAAATTCGGAAATTTGATTGAAATTTTTTCTTAATTTTTTACTTCGGAGGTCTGAACGGTTAATTTGATATTGATTTCCATTAATTTTAATGGCAATAAAATAATATACAAATCTCTGATTACAACAAAAATGGAACAAATCGCTTATTATAATTTTATGATAATTATCCCAAATAAATATTACAACACGATATTCGTATTATGTTCTTGGTGAAAAATGTGTTCTCTTTTATTAGAGGTGTACAGCATATCACTAAAACACCAATCTGTAGTTTAGATTTAGACCCCCCCCCCCCACTTTTTAGATAAACAGAAATTATATTTATTGAGAAACAGACATTACCTGCCCTGGATGTAGAAGTAAAGACTGGAATAGAATACAAAGAGCTTGTGACAAAGCAAACAGGGTGAACATGTGGTACAAGCCCGACAAATATCTAGGCGTGAAGGAGGCCAAACACAACGTTAAGATAGTTGAAAAGCTAGAGAGCTCCATCAGATAACGACTATGTAGGACGTACCCCTTTGAGAATCCCGTATGCACCAATGATAACTGCATGATATGTAGGACTAGAAATGTTGTCTACAGCATAAGGTGCATGGAAGTTGCTTGTAAACACAAGAACATGTCATACATTGCTGAGACATCTAAAAGCATTGAGGAAAGACTAAATGAAAATTTGAGACAATACGATGGCAAAAAACAGCCGTCCATACTCTACCAACATGCCAAGGACCAACATGCCAAGGACCAACATGCCAAGGACCAACATGCCAAGGACCAACATGCCAAGGACCAACATGCCAAGGACCAACATGCCAAGGACCAACATGCCAAGGACCAACATGCCAA
>NC_142928.1:93279827-93289827 GCF_046866305.1 Octopus bimaculoides
CATGTATAGATCATTTAATTTTGCATAGACTTATTATATATAGAAATATTCGCAAGAATACTTTATATATTCTATCATATGCTTCCTAAAAATTAGATTTTCTCTCGCTTTAAGATGTACACACCGATATGCATACCAATCAGAAAGCGAAATTTTGTATTATTGCTTCACCAGAAACATATATGGTAATTTATTATTTTACATACCAGTTACTACGTATCTATTTGCAAATAAAATTATATAGCACGAAATAAAGCGTTTTAACTTAGACGCCCGGATAGAAAATTTGAGGAAATATGTAATCATTTCAATTTACATCATTATATGACTAGAGCATAAAGAGAATGTTGAACTCAGCGAATTATAATCCACAATACAAAAGAATATAGATAATTATTGTTTTACCAATTGTATCTTCAGTCTGCCACCTTCCCACCTAATAACATTAAATAATAAAAATGATTGTATTATAACAGCCTCTTTACCTAAAGTTGAATACAACACATTAAATAGCTATTAGAATAAATGAATCCTTCAAGTGCCTCACATCCAATAACTGCTTAGATTAATTCGCTAGGTTTTAAAATTTGAAAAACTCGGAGGTATGACTTTATCTTGATGCTAGAGCTCATCACATAGAAATCACTTCTGATGTTTGTATACGCTTGATTCAATTCCTAGCTTTTCTTTTGATCTGTGTAAATTTTAAAAAGGAGGCCTTCTTCAAATTTCATATCTTTAAAATTGCATTTTATTTAAATAATGTGTTATAGATATAATTGCCTAATTCCATATTTTTATATTGGATCCATTTCATTCTGTTGTTTCCACTTCATTCAGTTTCTTTATGTTTTCTAGGTGGGGAAAATTGTCATTAAGAAATAAATTTCTTTCACTATTTTGTTATTAAACATCAGCCTATCACAACTGCGAAAGACTGTATGCCTGTTTTTCCAAATAAACAAAAAGGTATGCATTTTCTGTTTTTTACAACCACATTATTTAATATATACAGGCGTATAAAGGATATCGTATTTTGATATTGACAAGCATCTTATAGCTAGTTTTAGCATTTCAACAATACTGATATGCGAATGCAATTTATGTATTTTTTGTACGCATGGAGTTATTAAAATGAAATAATACTTTACTCTTTTTTTTTTGTTGTTGTTTGTGAGGTGACATATTATTACTTTGTTTTGTGAGAGCCGTCAAGTCTAATGTTGAGACATTGAGATATGAAACTGCATAAAATTATGAAATATGGAAACAAATATTAATGAAAAAATTCGTTACACGTGACCAATAATTTTCTTTTTAAGCAACCAAATTTCGAATAATTTTGATGATAATATAGAAGCAAGGATAAAAATGAAAGACGTTTAAAATGTCAAGCTAAATATCAGATGACAATACTGAATAAAATAATGGCTTAATTTTTTTTTTCATCGTTTATTTGCGCATTATGTTATTTTGAAGGAATACTAATATAAAAGTGTAAATTAATCATATCACAAATAACGTTGGCTAGAGAATTAACACATCAGGCAACAAATCACACAGTTTTCTACTGAGAGCGCAGATATTTCTCTCCAAATAAAACATTCTATGTGCTGAATACACATGTTGCTTAGGAAATGAAATTGGAACGCGAATATTATCTTTATGTCACTTACCTAATGGTATAATATGATGCAAATCATGATTTATACATTCTTAAATGTATAATTTTCAAAGTATTACTTTAAAATATCCCCAGATGCAAAACATTGAAATTGCAGCCCAAAATATATTTAAAATTGACTGCATCCAAATCATATGAATTTATTGCAGTGCTAAATATAATGACTGCTAAATATAATGAGCTGTTCTAATATAAATTCATGGAGTGCATTACACATAAACATTTCATCCATTACTGAACGACTAAATGTAAGATAAAAATCGTCGTAGAAAATGTGAGAATAAATAGATTAAAACTAAATGTTGCTAGGTATTTAGTCAGTTGATCTATACTTCTTGCTAAACATAAGTACAAATCATCAACACTGGTGTGGGACAAAATAATAATGACTAAAGTTCATTTAGAAAAACTACACGGTAAAATTCAACTGGAAGCGATATACTCCGCTATTCAACTAGCTCAATTTTACTCCTTGAACGCAATCGTCTTCCTGAGAACCAATGAGATGGAGATATGGGATATAAGGTAATTCTACTTAATATAACTAAGCTTGTTAAATCCAACTGAAACCACCATATGTTACTTCTTGTTTATGAAGAATTGCAAAATCTGTTTACTTTATTATCAAAATTTTCTTGATTGCGACAACGCTTAAGACGTTGTAAGTAGCATTATGCAACGAAGTCCCGGTGGATGAAACGCAGTTCTACTTTAGATAACACTGAAAGAATTTTACTAGTACTTCTTCTTCGTTAATACTTCTTCACTAGTACTCGTGACAATATGCTGGAACCTCTGCCGTTAAGTAATACAAGCATTGGATTTAGTCTTATACAATAAGAGCTACCGCATACAAATACAGACACACACATTGTTTCCCGCTAATATTTATAATATCTAACAGCTACATGCTAAATGACGTTATAAAACGTCATAAAACCGATGTCTATCATATTTTGAAATCATTTATCATTTTAAAACAAAAGAACTTTCTTTCTCATAATAGCGCACATGAGAACTAATATTTTTAGACAAGTGAACTCTCACGTCTGTCGACTATTCGAACACTTGTCCCAACATTTTGTTTTCAATATGCTGCTGGAATGACATACACGTTAATTCAGTCATCTTTTCTACGACTGTCTATCAATCTATTTTTTGCTAACTGACACTATCCTACCGCATCCTCACACTCTCTTTCTACTGTTTTGAATATATTTCTGATAAGAGAAAAGATACATGATAAAAGTAATGGGATCTTAATGACAGATTCCATTAGCAAGAATTTCGTATATTCTTACTACTACCTGTAACAGCATTACGAATCTTATTGTATTTGTCATATCTTTAGTTTCAGCCTTTGTATTTTATTTCTTTACGGTAACGTCAAACCCTTTTAATATACATACACTAAGATACACACGCGCGCACACACTTATATAATATATATATATATATATATATATATATATATATATATTTGCATGTATATATTCCTATATATATAATATATATATATATATATATATATATATATATATATATATATATATATATATATATACATATATATATACCTATATATACCTATATATATATATATATATATATATATATATATATATATATAGAGAGAGAGAGAGAGAGAGAGAGAGAGACAGACAGACAGACAGACAGACAGACAGACAGACAGACAGAGACAGAGAGAGAGAGTGAGTGAGAAAGAGAGAAAGAAAGAGAGATACATATATGTATCTATGTAGATAGACAGATATTTACATACATACATAATAAATACATACATGAATACATACATATGTGCGAGTAGGTATGAATATTTATATATACATACATATATGTGTGTGGGTATGCATGCATAGATATGCATCCTTGAATACTCATATGTAAGATGTATCAATGCGCACATAGACGTACATACAGGTGTGAATACATATACACAAATGTAGATGTAGATATACTGACGCCCCCCCCCCCCCCCACCGAGACGTGTATATAGTAGAGTGATAGAAAATAGGAATGTTCCCTCTCGTAAAGGAATACATTTTATTTTAGACACATACCACTAGTACATGATTTCTTAATAATTATAATCAAAATTTAAAGTCTAAACCTACAATCTGTGGTACGACATGGCTTCCTTTCCAGGCAGGGTTAGTGCAAAATTTCTCACCTCATAATTTCGAAGAGGTATCAGCACATTCCGTAACGTTTATGTATACAAAGGAAATGCATATCGCGTAATGTATGTAAAGAGAAGTTGTGTGCAGGAATATAAGATTTAAGCATTAGAATATAGGAAAGTAATATGCCTTTCCGGCTCTTTCTACATATAATAACACGGCTCCAAAATTTAATGATTGATAATTACATTAAATGCAAATGTTGGCAAAAACGATCATATAGGAATGGAAGGTTGAAATATATAACAGTGATTATATCACTGCATTAGGGCATTCGATATATTCTGTGTTCATACATAATATAAGTAGAAACATATCTATCTATCTATCAATATATAGATATATGTGTATGTGTGTTGGAGTGAATGAAGGAGAGGGTGTGATTAATTTTTATATGCATATATGTATGTGTATATGTGTATCTGTGTGTGAGTGTGTATGTTTGTGTGCATGTAAGTGTGTGTGCGTGGTTGAACCTAACGGTACGCATACACATGTGTATTGATATATTCTGTCAGATATTTTCAAATCAGAATAATGTAATTATTAACATCCTCTATGCTTATGTATAATATGTTCGCCAGATACCACATAAATATCTCTATTAGCTAAAATATACGCATGAAGATTTTAAGAAATATAAAAAATATGACAAAACTTCACGAAGTAAATGTAGTTTCAATGTATAAATACAGTAATATGCACTTACTTTTACATATACACACATTTCTCTCTCTCTCTCTCTCTCTCTCTCTCTCTCTCTATATATATATATATATATATATATATATATATATATATATATATATATATATATATATATATATATATATATATATATATATATATATACATATATATACATATATATATATATATATATATATATATATATATATATATATATATATATATATATATATATATATATATATATATATATATATATATATATATACATATATATATATATATATATATATGAAGAAAAGCAACAAAAATTCAATAGGTTATAGCAGTACGTACGTTTCGTACAAACTTCATTTATTCATGTAGTGAGAACACTACATAAAATGTGTAATGAAAATGTACGCCTCAGCTGCATAATGGAATTTCATTTTAGAAAGTCATTTTGTAGATGTGTGCCAAAAACAAGAGTAAGCGAAGAAAAAATACCATCTTGACTGGGCTGTTGTTCAACATTCTATCTATATAACTCCTGTAGGCTGAAGTAATTGACATATGAAATGGATGAAATAGAGGTACATGTATGATTCTCTAGATCTCGACGACTCGACTCTACCGAACTCGACGTCTAGTCTACCGATGGCTCCGTCTTGCTCTTCCGCCCATCCACTCTACTCGACGCTTTTCGTCTAGCTATTTATACGTATTGGACTAGCATATTTATCGCCTAGTTATATCTGGGTATGTATGTAGACAAAAACACACAGACACACACATACATATGTGCATATATAAAGATATGCACGTGTGGATGCGTGTTATGTATATAGCTACATATATGACATACATATATACTCATGTATACTTTATATATATATACATATACGGTTATGTATATCCATACTTGTATCATATACTACACTTCCATTGCAGTCATGACGCAGAGGGAAAGAGAGCTCAGAGGGTGAGTAAGATTATGCGTTGGAAATAAATTCATGATCTACGTTACAACTGTACACATTTCTATGAAAATTTCGCTGTTATTAATCTCAATCTTTCATCAGTCTTTCAACCCTCTACCTATTAACTACGAAAATACATTCTACCGAGCTGTTTAATTGAACACTTTATTTTGCCAAGCTGTGTTTTAGAATTATTTCATACCAAATTTTCATATACGAATCATACAATATCAAGTTATCAGCACATCTGCAATTTATGAGTTTACCGATACTTTTATAACATCAGGCTGTCTAGACCATGAATACAGCAATTTCTTGTGAATCAGCTTAGGTTTACATTTACAGTTACTCACGCAACATAAAAATTAGACAGCAAATCCCCATATAACACAGGAGACATAATACATGTAAAACACTAACAAAGGAAAAATCCAAATTAACACTAGCAAGAATTATGTAAGCTTCTCCATGCCACTTTAACTGTTTGTCTCACCAGACAATTCTGTTTCATATCAGAATATAGCTGAATTGGTCGTCCTGGAGATATTATGACACAACACTGGAAACATAATTTTACTTCTAGAAAGCATTTTACTCAAAATTTTGTTTGATTAAAAATGACCTGAAGGACTACAAAATATTGCAATATAGTATGCAATTATTGATATTTTACAGCAATTCACGGTAGTGGTATAAAAAAACTAAATAATGATATAATCAGATTGTTAATCTTGACCATTTTTTTCAAATTATATATTTAATATTCCATTTACAATTCCGCATAAGTCGACTTTGTCTATCATCCTTTCAGTGTCGATAAAGTAAGTACCAGTTGAATACTGGAGCTCAATGTAATCGACTTGTCCCCTTACTCGAAATTTCTTGTCTTGAACCAAAATTTGAAACTAATATTGCATTTACAATAAGGTGGTAAGCTGTCAAAATGGTTAGCACGCCAGTTGTTTAGCGACCTTTCGTTTATCGTTTCGGTTTGAGTGCAAAGTCCGTCGAGGTCGACTTTGCATTGCATAATCCTGGTACTTATTCGTTTGGTCTTTTTTGCTAAACTTCTAAGTTACAGGGACGTAATCAAACCAACACTAGATGTCAAGCCGTGCCGGCAACAAACACGCACACAAAACTTTTCTCCCTCACCCCGTATATGTGTGTATGTATGTGTGTGTGTGTTTTTGTGTGTGTGTTTGTGTGTGTGTGTGTGTGTTTGTGTGTGTGTGTGTGTGTGTGTGTGTGTGTGTGTGTGTGTGTGTGTGTGTGTGTGCACGCGACAGATTTCTTTCAGTTTATTTTCCGCCTCCTAAATTCACTTACTTTGGTAGGTCTATTTTTTGTCTATAACAGAAGAGAGTTGCCGAAGATATCGCGCAATGGGAATGAACCCGAACCCATTTAGTTGTAGAGGAAACCAGACAGTCACAGCTGAGCCGAGAAGTTTTGGTGCACAACTCTGGAGAATTTAGGAAGGGAATGAATTACACAAGTCATCCTTTTCAACCTGGGAAAATGATCTGTTTTTTGTGATCATATGTATGTGTTGTCGTGAATTTAGGAGGCGGAAAATAAACTGAAAGAAATCTGTCGCGTGCACACACACACACACACACACACACACACACACACACACACACACACACACACACACAAACACACACACACACACACAAACACACACACAAAAACACACACACACATACATACACACATATACGGGGTGAGGGAGAAAAGTTTTGTGTGCGTGTTTGTTGCCGGCACGGCTTGACATCTAGTGTTGGTTTGATTACGTCCCTGTAACACTAGATGTCAAGCCGTGCCGGCAACAAACACGCACACAAGACTTTTCTCCCTCACCCCGTATATGTGTGTATGTATGTGTGTGTGTGTTTTTGTGTGTGTGTTTGTGTGTGTGTGTGTGTGTTTGTGTGTGTGTGTGTGTGTGTGTGTGTGTGTGTGTGTGTGTGTGTGTGTGTGTGCACGCGACAGATTTCTTTCAGTTTATTTTCCGCCTCCTAAATTCACTTACTTTGGTAGGTCTATTTTTTGTCTATAACAGAAGAGAGTTGCCGAAGATATCGCGCAATGGGTATGAACCCGAACCCATTTAGTTGTAGAGGAAACCAGACAGTCACAGCTGAGCCGAGAAGTTTTGGTGCACAACTCTGGAGAATTTGGGAAGGGAATGAATTACACAAGTCATCCTTTTCAACCTGGGAAAATGATCTGTTTTTTGTGATCATATGTATGTGTTGTCGTGAATTTAGGAGGCGGAAAATAAACTGAAAGAAATCTGTCGCGTGCACACACACACACACACACACACACACACACACACACACACACACACACAAACACACACACACACACACAAACACACACACAAAAACACACACACACATACATACACACATATACGGGGTGAGGGAGAAAAGTTTTGTGTGCGTGTTTGTTGCCGGCACGGCTTGACATCTAGTGTTGGTTTGATTACGTCCCTGTAACACTAGATGTCAAGCCGTGCCGGCAACAAACACGCACACAAAACTTTTCTCCCTCACCCCGTATATGTGTGTATGTATGTGTGTGTGTGTTTTTGTGTGTGTGTTTGTGTGTGTGTGTGTGTGTTTGTGTGTGTGTGTGTGTGTGTGTGTGTGTGTGTGTGTGTGTGTGTGTGTGTGTGCACGCGACAGATTTCTTTCAGTTTATTTTCCGCCTCCTAAATTCACTTACTTTGGTAGGTCTATTTTTTGTCTATAACAGAAGAGAGTTGCCGAAGATATCGCGCAATGGGTATGAACCCGAACCCATTTAGTTGTAGAGGAAACCAGACAGTCACAGCTGAGCCGAGAAGTTTTGGTGCACAACTCTGGAGAATTTGAGAAGGGAATGAATTACACAAGTCATCCTTTTCAACCTGGGAAAATGATCTGTTTTTTGTGATCATATGTATGTGTTGTCGATTATCTCAATCCCTCCATCACATGAACATGGTCTGAAGAGGGTCCCAAGTGTGCCACACGTGAGATGCCGAAATGATCGGAAAGCAACGTCTGAAATGTAGGTTTTATTGCTGTAGAACATAACGTGCCGTCCGGTTCGGGAATCGAACCCACGATCTAGCAATCGTGAATGCAATGCCTTATCTACTAAGACCCGCACCTACATAAACACACATAGACACACGCACAATATATTGGGTTGGTGCATAATTATTGCGGCTTATTTCAACAAATTTTATTCAACAAAAGCAATACCAATATTTAACAAAAACATCTTTAAATGACGGTCTGACCGTCTGCCAACCAAATGGGAAGCATTAATTGAAGTAGATAGTGATTATGCTCCGGAATAATCATTTAAAATGTTTTTGTTACATATTGTTATTGTTTCTGTTGTATAAAATTTGTTGAAAACAAGCCGCAATAATTATGCACCAACCCAATATATTCACCTTAACAATGTTAACATTTTGTAACTTCTTCCCTTCCAATTTTCGTGTTCCACCTCCAGACTTCTAGGGGATTTGTATTATATTCCAAATTATTTTCTATTTGGCTCCATTTTATTTATTTATTCTTAGTCCATTACAACACTAACTACTAGATTTAATGAACACTTAGCATATATTCCTTCCCTATGTCTGTCCGCCACTCTATTTCGTACTTTTAACTTATATCTCTTCTTAGCGAAATTACTACTATCAGAAAGTTTCGTTTTGTCGAAATCAGTTTTGAGATATACGTATCGCTTAAACTTAAACCCAAACAATAAGAACTGCTGGTAAATAATATTCTAATTCAGTATCAACTATCATGTACTTTCTTTAATACACGTTTAGAACAGTACTGAAGTAGAAGAACTTAGTAAATGAGCGATATCATATAGAAGAATATCTATATTTACACACATTTATGCGCATGCATAGACGTACACACATAAGCAGACATATAGAGACATATATATGTGTGAGTATATGTGTGTGAGTGTGTGTATGTATGTGTGTGATGTGTGTGTGTGCGCGCGCGTGTGTGTGTGTGTGTGGGTGTGTGTGTGTGTGTTTTTGTGTAACCGTATATGCATATGTATATTCGTAAATAGTTCAATAGATTGTTTTAGCACAATGATACGAGTGTACAAGCTGGCAACCATCTATAATCATCAAGTGAGATATCTAAATATTCGACTATAAAGTGTCCCAAAAAGAAATGATGCGGAAAATATGTTAAAAAAATTATTCAGCTTTTGTAAATTGTAGTATGACAAAACAATAGTTTGAAATATATAATTTATTCTCATGAGTTAACGGTAAGGGGCTATCGTTATATTTATATATATAGTGCAGGCACGTAGCTTAGTGGTTAGGACATTCGTTTTACGATCGTATGGTCACGAGTTCGATCTCTTCCGGCGAAGATTGTGTCTTTTGACCAAGACATTTTAATTCACGTTGCATCTGT
>NC_142928.1:93294827-93322327 GCF_046866305.1 Octopus bimaculoides
TAGAAATTATATAATATTTTGTATATTATGTTCTTCCCATTAGAATGATAACATATACTAGATAGGCTCAATCTTGTTTGATTTGTGACACTTGTAAACTCGTACCTCTACTACCATGGCACTTCGTTACTATGTTATCCTCTCCAAATTCCCTACCAGCAATTTGTATCAGTAATGTAAAGAAAGGGCAAATAGTACTATGTAAAAGTACTCCTACTTAGTTTCTATATTTGCGAAAAATTGATATTTTATTACAAACAAATTATCATGTAACATAGCTAAAACAGAAAAAGAATATCACTGACACTTTTAATAGAGAATCAATGCTTTTTGTTAGTGAATGCTAGAGACGCACATGCGCCCTTATGTTATCTTCCAAGTTACCCCAAGGTGATTTTGTCTTATTTCTCATTTTACGCCAGTTTCTTTGTTAGATATATGTACATGATTGATAGAGTTCCAGAAGATACGAGAGACAGTTATTATTATTTTTTAACATTTTAATTGTTTGCTTATGTTGCAGATACACGAGTGCTTTTATCTTGGCTTTCGAAATTTTTCACTTCCATGGTTTCAGTGAATATATTTATATTTGGTCCCACCTTATGGAGTTGAAATCTGAAAAACACTGTACCTTGTTGAAGTTTGAATGCCATCTTCTGGAAAGTAACATTCATTCAAAGTTTACACATTCTCCATAGGTAGGTTTTGCAAGTTTATAATTATATATTATATACTCACATCTTGAATTTAATCTAGCTTTGCGCGCTATGTTGTATAATTCAGAAGGTTTTCATTCATTTTCACTCACGAAAATAATTATGATTGGGTTGGCTCAGTTGATATTCATGGGATTGAAAATTTACTCCATTAACTCCAGCCAATCAGCGTCAAATTAACGTGGAAGGAAAATAATTTACTATCAGCAATCACAAGTACGCACAGTATTGTAATGGCACACAACTTCTATTACTTACTTTTTATGGTATCAACTATGTGAAAACACCACCAAGAACGGTTTGTAATTTAAAGTTTATTACCTCGATCATAAAAATTTGTAGTCTTGAGACAAAGTTTAACTATCTCTAGTTTCATGCTTTTAGGATTCTGTATTTATATTTAGATCAGTACAACTTCAAATACCAACACATATACACAGCGTGTATAATTCTAGACTATCAATTTATTTAATTTTTCCTAAGGAACAAGAATTGGTTGGATATTCTAATATCCTACGGATATTAAGATCATATTAAGTAAAACATTATATTTCTGGACGTCGTTTCATTAAATTGGACAGTATGCGATAATGTTTTCTATCATTCACAACTATTATCTCAACAACTATAGGCATCTCAACAATATTATTACATGATATACAACTGAGTGTGCTATTTTTCTAATTTCGTTGGCCTCCTCATTTCAAAATTCTCTTTACGAGTATCTCTTTACAAACAAGCATGTTCAACAATTGTTGTGTTACGAGCTCCCATTCCCTTAAATTTTTTTTCTGAAAACAACCTGCTACATCTACTTCTAAACTTTCACCTTGTACGTTAGATTGATTTGGATTTATAGTAAAATTAATTTGGATTTATAGTCCGTGAAGAGCTTCTTGAAGTAATCACAATATTTACCGGGTACATGATAGCGTTTACAATATCTGGGAAATTTGCTTCACCTTATATTTTTAATTGATTCTTTCATGCCAACGAGTTATACATGTCGCAAGTCTTCTTCTTGGTTACACCAAGTAAAAATAAAAGAGATATAAATTTCAAAATTCTGCCTGTATTTCAACATTTGCATGTTACATTTTAGCTACATTGAGATAGAATGTTTTTTTTTTTAACTTGATTGAATACTGATTTTATTGCAACATTTTCACACTCCATTAAGTAACAATCCAATTTTGGTTACAAATATATACATTATAAACGAAATTTAATCTGAAACAACGAGCAGAATGTTTGTTTATTCACTAACTTGTTTCAAAATACCAATTGATTTGGAAAAAAAAAATGAAATGATTTGCAAAATCTTGTTCACATCTAAAGCGGATTATTTTGATACTTGATTAAATGAGTACTTTTTCAACTTCATTTGTTTTACTTACCATGAACTGCATGTTTTGCGAATGAAAAGGAGTTAAGTCGCTGACGTTAGTATTCTTTTTTAAATTTCAGGATTCTATGAAGTGAATTTCTGCCATTTACTCTGAAAGGAAAATAGAACTCATGTGTCATTGGTTCCTAGTGTATGAGTATACGTCTATTTACATTGCATTTGTTCTGAGTTAAATGCATCTGTTTTCCACAATAAGCTTTCAACATTTGCTTAAGATTTAAAATTAGAAAATCTCAGCTCTCAATAACTAATCTTACGCTAGTTTGAGTTAATTTTGATATAAGATATTCCTTTATCTCGAAATAGAAAAATACTGCTAAGCACTAAAGATTTATTGAATTCAGATATACAGTGCAATGTGACTATATACTTACCAAAGTAGAATTAACAGAAAAATGAAATATTCTTCAATAGTAAAATTTCTTTTCATAAATGCCACTGTGATAAAGTATAGATGCAAACATTATAATGGTAAAAAGAAGTTCGCATAAAATTCGCGTAAAATCTCACTGCTTGAAAATTCATATGTTGTCTTACATAGTCTTGGGTTGGATAATTGTTTCGGAGTGAAATTGCGTTGAGAAAAGCAAGTATGTATAATTATATCTTTGTGTAACCTATGTATTTAGTCCATAAATAGGAAATTATTGTGACAAACGTATTCACGAATTACCTAAACTCAATAATATAAGTTCAAGTTTAAGCATTCGGATAGATATGATGGTTGGGAAATTTTGAAGATTGTACCCATCGTGGATTACAGTCCAATAACAATTCATAAGTTGATCAATAAAAGTGTCTTCGTTGACTAAATGTGTATAGTAAAGAATCGATGGAAAACAGTGTTTGATCACGAATATTTCTTTTGTTATTGCAGTTAATTATCTTTATAATGTTGGTTCCGTTCATACTAATCTGGGTTGCAAGTCAGTTTAATAAATGTCTATACATTTGTATTAACATTGAATATATGTAGACAACTTCGAGATACATAGTAGATTTTTATTTAAAACGTTCGTCTAAATAAATTCAATCATTACGACGTTATACATTCAATGCAATTCCAGAGATGTATAGCGTTACGCAAGAGCGAAGTATTCTAGGTAACCATCCATACAGCAAATTACCAGAATGTCCATTTAAATAGTCATCTAGAATCGGTAATAATATTCCAGTCTCTCATCTGCCAGGAAGTAAAGTGCTTATTCAAACTATAAAACTTTTGCAGGCATTACAAAATATATGAAGTGTGAAATAATCTGTCCCAAATATTTGCAACCTTAACAATGTCATGTAGTTCTGTACCAACAAAAACAGACGAAACAGTGACAAAGGTTATTATATAGATTGAAAAGATATGCTAGGTCCTACTTTCTCCCCTAAGTGAATTTTTGTTTAAAACCATGTATATATTCAATTAGGGATTCAAATAAAACGGCTATTTTTCGTAAGATATATTTTCGTTTTGGTAATATATAGCAATGGGCAAAGTCAACAGATATTAAGTTACAATCTGTATGAATGTGTGCACAGACGGATATTGAATATACACTAATATGTAATAAAGATCGACAAAAGGTGAAGCGGCATACTTTAACTGACAAACGATTTGAAATAGGTTGTCGTTCTGCATTTCAATCATCTGCGTACAATACGCAGAGAAACGAACCCCTCAAGATACCGACCTGTAACGCATTACTCGTGGTCGTATTCTTCAAATGCTAAATATACAGTTAGTGTGAAATGGATTTCTTTTATGATTCTGATCTCGATTCACACGAATCACATATACATAAAAAAACACTTTCCTAAGAAATGTTACAAAACGTGAACTTCATACTTTATATAAACAATAAATTTAGTTTTCAGTAGTCTTTGTATATGTTGTGGCTGCAGTTGCCTACTTTCTAGCCTTAAAGGGAAGTTTACCTCCATCAATTTCACAAGTCTCGTGTCAGGAATGTTAATTTGACCATCACTTTTCTCCATTATAATCTAATGCTATTACGCAGATTTACGGAAGTAGTCAGCTCAGTAACATCTCGTTGCAGATACATAGGGGGCAGTAGGTATTATTCTCGATATATTATATGAATTTCTTTTTATGTCTTTCTATATTTAATGCAACCTGCTTCATCATTTATATTTTTATCTTTATTAATCATCTGATGCGTTGGACTGCAGCCATATGCAGGGCATCGACTTGAAGGCCCTTTCTCGAAGAAGTTAAACCCAGATATTTACTCTATCGCTCACTTTGCCGAACCGTTAAGTTATGACATACACATTGCACCACACATTGTTAAGCAGTTGATCAATCACAAACTCAAAGGCATATATACACGTATATATATATATATATATATATATATATATATATATATATATATATATATATATATATATATGTATATATATTATTTAAAAGAGTCCCAGCTCTGTTTTTTACGTTTTATTTATATTCTTATAAAATTAATGTGGGATATAGAATATGGAATATATAGTATACTTCATTTCATTTTACTACTTATATTATATATTCCATATTCTATATCCTACATTAATTTTATAATATAAATAAAACATAAAAAACAGACAGAGTTGGGACTATTTTAAATAATATATTCCTCTATACACGATCATACAAAAGCCTTTTTTTAATATTTTTTAATTTTTATTTTTATTCACACACACACACACACACACACACACACACACATATATATATATATATATATATATATATGGCTGATTTAGTGAAATGATAATGTGTATATTATAAATTAGTATAAGCAGATGGGCCCAATATAATACCATAAAGCCACAAAGGAAAAGTTTTGTAGTCACTAATTGTCACTAATGGTGTATATATATATATATATATATATATATATATATATATATATATATATATATATATATATATATATATATATATATATATATATATATATATGTATGTATGTATGTACGTGTATAAATATATATATTTATAGTCAATTCAAACAGGACCAAGCAAGAAAAAATCACGAAAAAGCACGAAAAAACAACAACGCGAGGACGTGGAATAAGTACAGTCTTATTGGACGCTCAGTAAAGGAAAGAAAAGAAAGAGGATTTCACGTTTCGAGCGGAGCTCTTCACCAGAAATATAGGAAAAGTCCAAAGAAGGGAAGACAGAGAAAGAAAATTACCAACGATGCACACGCGGTCACGTATTGGAATATATATATATATATATACATATATATATATATATATATATATATATATATATATATATATATATATATATATATATATATATATATATATATATATATATATATATATACATATACATATATACACACATGTAATTATGTGTTTCCCTATGAGTCTGTGTGTGTGTGTGTGTGTGTGTATACATATACAAAGGGAATCTTTTCGGTTTACCTCTACTAAATCCACTCACAAGATTTTGGTCAGTCTGAAGTTATAAAAGAAGCAACTTACCCAAGTAGCCACTTGGTGGGACTGAACACGCAATCATGTAACTGAAAAATAAACTTCTTAAAACACAGCCATGCAAATATTTATTCTTCAATATTTTATAGGACGCTCATTAATAATATTTACATGACAACACGTTAATGTACATATTGGGATTTTAATCATATTATTTCTACAAAAAACAAACAATGTAACTTACGTAAACAAACTAGATTACGATTTATTTATTACAAATACATATTTCTATTCCTAGACAATAACGAAAATGAAAGACGAATTGTGTATGCCTAATCATAGTAAATTGTTAGCTACTGTAATGTAATATAAAAGCCATGCTTTTTACTTAATTGGGTATATGTATTTTCGCATTTCTTCTAGAAAATCTAAAAGTATTCACAATGAAATTAAGATTTTATATAAACATCCAAGAATGCCTTATATTGATTATCGTTATATAACATTAGTCAATACAAAGTCTATTGATTAAATGCATTTGTGAACTTCATTATCATTACTTCTCCGTAGGTATAATCTATAATTTCATCTACTGAAATTGGATGGATTCCTTTCGAATTCGAGAAACAAATGTAAAAACCACTGAAAGCCAAATGTATTTTATACAAGAAGTATGACATCATACAGTCTTTGCAAAGATTATCTTCCTTATGAGCTGCAAACAACTGATGTTTAAAGAAATATATCGTTAACCGTCGTAAGTATATTAAATTATGTGTTATTTGTATTACGTGTGAAATTTTAAACATTGTCTTGAATCATAACCGTCAGCTTAAATTCTGAAATTGGGAGTTCTAGGAGTACGAGTTATGTCTACATTGCTATAAAGAAAGTAAACTTCCTAAAACAATTTTGAGGCTCATAATTCTAAACAATTAATTTCATTAGAAACGTTGACACAGATATCATTGAGGAAGTCAATTAACTAATATATCCCAGTATTTGCCTATATATTCGCAAAGCTTATATACATTTATTCTCTCTTATTTGCTTCCCCAAATACCGCACTAAATGAATCAGTGATGAATGCATGATAGAAAGAATGGAAGAAATGGGCCTGTTCCGACACCTTATGGACCAAATACTAACCTTATTGCAGATGCTCGCTGTTGTCTATTCCGGGGTCCAAGCAGAATTTCTAACTTATAGCCCAACTGTGTTATCATAAATCAGTTAGTGATATGTGTAACACAGAACAATTGAGTGTTACGCATCTCCTGGTTCACATATGAAGGAATATGCAATGAACAAGGATAGATGTATATCACATCTAAAATATACCGATTTTGTTGATCTAATACAAAACTATATTGCTGTTGCTTTGTTGCGGGATTTCCAATGTATGTAAATTATGGCGATAATAGTAGATAATACATTATGCACTAAGAAACGTAATTCATTTTCTTATAATGAAAATGAGAGGAAACGAATTATATATATATATGTGTTTGTGTGTGTGTGTGTGTGTGTGTGTGTGTGTGTGTGTGTGTGTGTGCGTGTGCGTGTGCGTGTGCGTGTGCCTGTGCGTGTGCGTGTGTGTGTGTGTGTGTGAGAGTATGTGTGTGTATACATATATACATGTGTGTGTATGTGTAATGCGTGTGTGTGAGGTGAGTCAAGGAAGCCATTATTTTTTGTCGCGGATTGACACAGTTGTGTTCTGGCAACTGTAACTAATCAGAGCTGGTCGTGCACCTATAAAAGTAGCAGCCATCAACCCAGCAGAAGTGTGCCTTTTAGCACTCAGTCATCAGAAGACCTCGACGCCACAACCATGAGCCAAGAGATCTCTATAACAGTCCGCAAACAGATTTCCACAACCGACTGCGGGCAGATCTTGACATTTCACACCAGCCTTCGTACCAACAGCTATTGCCTGTTTCTATTTCTTACATCTTTTGCACGGCGACGTTTCATGCCTGCCCTGCTGCTGAACGATGGAGCGAGTACCGCCCTATGCTATTCCTGTGCATTTAGCCTGCGTTCAAGGCGGATGTCGGATACTCCCCAGCCGAACTGCTGTATGGTGCTCCATTGTCTTTACTGTGGCAGATCCTCACCCCGGTTGACCTGTCTCTTCAGGATCCAGCACTTTACCTGAACCGCCTTCGTTCATATTTTCAGGACCTACCACCAATGAGCACTCGAGATCAAACTGTAAAACCTGCGGCCCCGAGGAACGTTGCCTCGTGGACCGACGTTTTTGTCAGAAATGACGCCGCGAGATGTTCTCTCACCACTCCTTACGCAGGACCTTCTCGCGTACTGGCACACACCAACAAACATTTCACAAGTGACCATAATGATTGTAGAGACACTGTCTCTGTCGATAGAATGAAGATAACCTACACGGATGCTGATACCCCAGCGACACATACACCCTCCACACATATCTCGCCACACACACACATATACCCTCTACACATATGGCTTCACAAACAACTCCCCCACCTTTACCACGATACGTTACGGCAACTCCCATTGGCCCGAAAGACTTTGTGAAGATTTTTGTAAATGAAAGTGCCCTGAGTGTCTTTAACAGTATTTTTGCATGCTTGCTTTTGCTTAATATATTCATTTTTCTTTTCTTGCATTGGTGTGAATATACTGCTTGCATTTGATATTTCTTTTTATTGATCGTATCGACTTATAATGTGACGTGGGGTCAGGTAGTGAGAAAAGGAAGCCATTATTGTCGCGAATTGGCACAGTTGTGTTTTAGCCAATCAGAGCTGGCCGTGTACCTATAAAAGTAGCAGCCACAACCGTCAGCGAACAGATCCCCATGATTGTCAGCAGACAGATTTCCACAACCGACAGCGGACTGATCTTGACATTTCACACTTGCCTTCATGCCACCAGCTATTGCCTGTTTGTATTTCTTACACCCTTAGTACCGCAAACATCTAACTAATTTTTACATTTGTAAGTTTCAAGGCTTCCCTCTGACTCCTACATATATTCGCTCATTTTGCTCAGCAACTGTCAAAAATCCAAATGAAATTACTATGCTCTATTAAAAAACATGCCTTCTAACATATATTTCTACATACACTTCATTCCACGTTATATTGTGACATTGTCAACTTCGAACACGTTATATCCAACATCGTTGTATTTGTATATACACAGATGTGACAGAAATGAATAAACAGCCCATAAAATATCGCTTTATGTTTATTCTTGTAAAAGTTTGTATTTTTTATTAAGTAACATTTTTGGTTCAGGTTCTATATGTGACTGTTTAACCATGCCATGTACAAAAGAAGCCTCGGAAATGTTTGAATTTCAAAACGGCCGTACTGTGGGTTGTTCCGAAAGTGAAAATAGTCAGCGTAAAATCGCAGACAATCTTGGGATCCCCCTTTTTACAGTCAATAGAGGTATTGTGCAATTCACCAGAGAGGAGAAGGAGTCCGCAGCACTTCTCCCAAACCAGCCAGGGCCTTCTGACAGAACCCGTCTCTTTGTAAAGAGAAGTGTGGAGGATAATCTTCGTTGCAAGGCCTGTGACGTAGCAGAATAAGTTGATGTCAGTCCCAGAACAGCTGTCAGATGTTTCCACAAACTTGGTTACTATGGCAGAGCAGCAAGAAACAAGCCGTTTCTTCGACCAGCCAACATCAAGTGAAGAAAAGATTGGGCCAGTGAGATGTTGGAGAGGCCACTAACATTTTGGAACACTGTCATATTCTCTGATGAGACCAGATTTACAGTATTTCCTCACAGTGTTCGAGTGTGGGTCTGGAGACATTCAGCTCAAGAATTTGATGTCAAAAATTGTAGCCAACAATGAAACACAGCAACTATTCTGTGATGGTCTGGGGAGCAATTTGGAGCAATAGTTGATCACAGCTGGTAAAGTGTGAGGGAAAGATAAACTCAGATAAATATATGTCCTTCCAATCTTCTACAGTGGCGAAATGATTAAAGAAGACTCTTTATCTATGGAAGATGGGGCTCTTTGTCACACGGCTAAAATGACCCAAGGTTTGTTGGATACAATTGGCATTAAAAAGCTTCCATGGCCAAGTCAGTCAGCACATATGAACGCTATTGAACACCTCTGAGAGCTAATGGACAGCACACTTCATAAAAAGAACAAGAAATCATCTTCATATTGAGATTACTGCATGAAATTCCGCAAGAAAATATTCGTCATCTGGTCATCAACAGTCCTAATAAGGTCCTTGCATTGCAAAATGCAAAGGGCATATCTACTAAATATTAAATATTCACATTATAACAATAAATAAATAATTTGAATGAATAATTTCAGATTGAAATACATTTTAATGATTATAAAGTTGCCTTTTTACTTCTGTCATTTCTGTGTATGTATATAAATATATATATATACATACATATATATATATATATATATATATATATATATATATATATATATATATATATATATATATATATATATATATATATATATATATATATATATACATATGTATATATATGTATTTATGTATATATATATATATATATATATATATATATATATATATATATATATATATATATATATATATATACATATATATATACATATATATATATATATATATATATATATATATATATATATATATATATATATATGTATGTATGTATATATATATATATATATATATATATATATATATATATATATATATATATATATATATATATATATATATGTATGTGTATATATATATATATATATATATATATATATATATATATATATATCTTTGCACTTTCATATTGTAAAATCTTCAAAATAATCGGTTTTTTGTGAAATAGAGTTCTTCTAAATTCACAGTAGGAAGATGTTTATGTTTGTAGGAGGAATCGCTAGTAATATGGCATGACTGCCAAGGGAGCCTCAGACCGTAAAACGTTTCGGAACCAACCGGTGTTCTAGGCTATGAATGACAGTCAACTTTTATATGGGAGGGAGAGAGTGATAAAGTAGAGAAAGTGAGGGAAACAGATAGTGACTAGTGGAAACAAAGTCTGCAAAATATCACCTATTTTACGTTTCATTTCCTTTTATTTCTATGAGCAATTCTGGAATTGTGTATTTTATTTTTCGAAGCAGTGTTCAGTAGGAAGCGTCACATTATCAATCGAACATACACTTGCTAAACGTAATGGAAATTAGATTTACTCTATCTTCTAATAATTTCCCAATGTGTAAATTGTTGGAAAAAATCGTAAACATTATAAATTTATCACTTTAATTCCTTACATCAACACGATATGAACGCTACTGCTGAAACAGCACAATTATGTATTTTTGTATGTCATTATATTTTTTAAAGATTTTAAATAATGATGTTTACATACAGATTCTATTCTCTATTATTTATGATTATAATCTCCGACAAACAACAGATTCATTCGTTTATTGAATTTAAATTAAGTGTTAACAATCAACTAGTGAGCAAAATATTTCATATTAACTACACGGAATTTCATATCATATACTTCAATGGTTGAATAATCATATGAATTCTTCAGACTTTCATTAAAAACTAATATTTGGCAAATTAGCTTTAAATATATATCTGGTAAATGGAAATCTAGTAATATTCTAACAAAACAATAACATAATAATTTCAGTATATTGCGTTTATACAAACTGAAATTCTTGATTTATTTTGCTTGAGTATCATATAGTCACCTCAAAATTTATTGCAAAATTTTGTTACATATTGCAATACGATGTAAACTATTATATTTTGCTAATATTATTGATTTAGAGTAAAACAGTTTTCATTATCTTATTTAAAAAATGGATGGGGAGCTAGCTGAAAGGTTAGCACGCCGGAGAAAATGTTTAGCTGCATCCAGTCCGTCTTTACGTTCTGAGTTCAAGTGCTTCCAAGATCAACTTTGCCTATTGTTCTTTCGGGGTCGATAAAAATTACCAGACTGCGAACTGGGGTCGACGGAATTGACTCGCCCCACGTCCACAAAATTTCAAAGATTCCGTTTGTAACAGAAAATATTTTATAGAAAAAAAGTGTGGTAAACAAGCAGGACAAAATTCTTAGCAGCATTTCATCCAACTTTTTTTTCTGTGTACAAATTCAGCCGAGATTGATTTTCTTTCCATCTACTTCAGGGCGACAACTACTAGCCGAGCACTGGGTCGATGTAATCCACCTACCCATTCCTCTAAATTTCAAATTTTGCGCCTGTCGCAGAAGAAGAATTGCTTTAGAGAAAACAGTATAAACATTTAGAAAACAAATTTCATTGAATATTATATTGTCTCCATAACTCTTAGTAAGCCAGTGCATCACTTTGTTTTTCTACCTACTTACCGTTCTATATCTTACTATTTAGCGGTGTGTTCCCTTTTAAAGTTTTATTTATTGTAGGATTTGTCGCTTTTTCTTTTTCTGTTTGGAATATTCGTTTATGATTCGTTTAGCTTTGCATTGAAGAGATACTATAATTGGAATATTGTAAGCGTTTACGGATCACGAAACGCCAATAGAAAAATAAAGTTTTACAAATTTCAATTTATTAAATAAGATCAATTGCACATGTTGCTGAACATTGTACGTCACTGGATAATCACGGTACAACCTCTGTACATGTAAGAGTCAATTCATGTTATTGTTAGAGACTACATTCCGAATTTGATCACACTCATTTCTCGCCTCTGGTCGAATCTACCAAACTGGTAACAGACATATTTCAAATATATATGCAACCATGACATGTAGATGTTTTTACTCACACCAGATTCTTATTGCTTAAGCCAGGTGTTTTGTTAGTTTAGGTAATGATATACAATATTTTTCACATATGTCTATCACTCACTCAGATAAATGCACATTTACAAGTATTCACCAACAATTATGCACAGTTGTTTCCCAGTAGATTTCCTTGAGAACATTTATGTATATTCATGGTATTGTTTTCATTAGAGATGTATTTCACTCTGCTAGCAACACGTATTTCTTCACATTTTAACTTGTGGCGTTTTTCTGTGTCTTACTATCGTAGACACGTTTCTATCGACATCGATTTATTCATGCAAAAAATAATCTTTAGTGATGTTACTCAATTTATGTAATAGGAGCATCATCCTACCTATTACAAGCCACATATACAAACACAGACACACACACACAAACATTCGTTATGATGTACAAGTATAAAAACACCGAAGCTGCTTTACTCGAGGCAAAAACTGTAGGAGCTAGCTCTACAGTATCATCATGTTGGAAACGTTTCTGTATCATCAGTAGGTTCTCAGGGCCAAAATCATTTCACTCTTTGGCATGTACGCTTTGATTCTTTGATTAAGCGAGTATACTATTAGTTCTCGCTTTCAGTAGAGTTCCGCCTCCGATCTTTTATGAACGATAGCCAACTGTGGCTGTTTTCAGCCGTCATTCCTATCTCGTGGAGGGCATGTTTCAATTCAATCGTCTGCAAGAAATAAAGCACCTACCTAGTTGGATAGCCTTTGCATCATGTCATCTCTTCACAAGGACCTTATCGACCAAGACCTACTATTTTCTTTTCTATGGTTATGTATATTTGTATCAAGACATTTCTCAGTGTCAACCGATATTGAAAACAAAACTAGATTAATATCGGACAATAACAAAGTTTTATTTTGCTTTCGTCCAACTACGTTGTTTTCATCTCTTATTTCAAATACATGGTTACTAAGAAATATGAATGCTACTTAGCTGTATTTCATCTCAGAAAATGTAAAAGAAATGATATCTAACATTTTCTCTTAGTCTTGATATTTCCTCTATGAATAGATAATTACTAAAACCTTATATATCACAATCAGTATAATCAACTATAATATTACTATTACTTTATACTTGCCTTTGAAGTAATGATACAGTTACTTTTATCTTACACAATGTGTGATGTTTATATACATGAAAATTATTGTAATTTTATTTAATGACTGCTTTCCATTTTCATTTGAAGTTCTTTTGTAGGACCTGGTACTATTTCCTATTAAAAATAAAAAAAGTGTATTAACTTACATTCATATTAAAGATATAAAGCGATTAACGGTTCATAGAATGTTCATTTTCTAATTATTCAATATCTTAAGTATAGGTGAATATTTGATTAAACTTGAATTGTCCATAGTCTTTCTTTTTAAAGTTACCAATAATATTTACAATCTTGACTATTCAGAAACGAAATTTTAAGTTTAGGAACAGTTTATAGACAATGTAACAAATATGCATTATTGAAAAATGGAAAGGAATGTGTTTGAAATTGAATATATCCATTACAATCATATATAAATATATGCAATATCGGTGGGTCATTTGCAATTTACAACCTAAAGGTGGAAATATACACTTAAATATACACTTCACTTAAATGGCAAAGGTTACTGACGAGCACCAGTATTGCTAAAAATAAGAGTCAAAATAACTCAATGGCTACGGAATGCACTATCTTAATGACTGACAAGGGAGGCAAGCTCACTGCAGCAGCATACATAGATCATTGATGATTTCGCATTTTAATGCTTTCACATCTTACTACTCATTAGTTGCCCTAACCATACCTAGGGTTAAATTCAGCTCTCATTCTCAGTTTATAAGATTTCCGTTGAAATCACACGCTGATTTCATAACCGATGAAAATGAAAATGATATATAATATGGGCGGCTTATTGGTAATTTTACAACCTAAATCCAGAAATATAGACGTCATTAAAATGACAAAGGACACTAACCAGCATCAGTGTTGATAGAAATAAGAGTCAATCCAACTCAATAGCCACGGAAAGCACTATCATAATGATTGACAAGGGAGGCAAGATCCACATATATATATATATATATATATATATATATATATATATATATATATATATATATATGTCAGGTCGCTCTTATAAGTATTCCTGAGCGCTACTGGTAACATGTAATCCAGTACAACCTGTCTCATGGTCGGGTCGTCGGCGACTAAACTGGCAACCCCACCAAGCTCCCTTGGTGAGGAGGGTGATTGTTGGCATCCTGCGGGATGAAAAATAAGACTCGTCGAAAGGACGTAAGAACTACTGTGTAGTAACGTCCACCCAACAATGTTTGTTTCTGTGTGTGTGTTTAAATTCTGTGTGCGCGTGTTGTTTTGCTATGCTGTGTGTGTGTATATTTTTATATGCATTTCTTTATATATATATATATATATATATATATATATATATATATATATATTATATTTACTTTTTATATATTTTTATATTTACTTTTTATGTATCTTTATGTGTTTTTACACATCGTATTTATGTGTTTTTTTACACATCGTTTTTATATATATTTTATATTTTATATGTATCTCCATTGCGTTTACTTTTCTCCTTTCATATCTATATCTTTTATATTGACTTTTCTATGTATTTTCTATGTACTTATTATATTCTGTTTTCTTTTGTTTTTTTTTTGTTTTTAATATGTGGGGTAGATGAGGCCCATTAGCCAAGTGAAGGCAACTCTTCCAGGAGAAGGACACTCCGACATAAAACCAGGTCCATGACTTCTGTGGGAGCAGACTGGGCTCTTTTTTTATGAGGTCGTGGTTAGGACAACCAGTATAGGAGAATAAAACTCCGAATTCAAATTGATCTACCACTGCTGGCTTGCAGTCTCCTTTTGAAGAAGATCCTAGGAGAGGATACTCTGATATAAAACATGCAGTCAACTTAGTACTAGTCATCTTGCTCTCGCTTGTCACTGGATTATACTATTTTGACCTAGAGAGTGGCAAAGGTGTTGTACAAGCGTTTGTCACTAAAATCCAATGAAGTACAGATGTCCCCAACAAGACAAAACACTGTCAAATCACAGTCATCTTAGTATGACTCGAGAAAAAATTAGGGAAAAGAAAGAGAGAGAGAGGAGGGGGAAGGATGGATGGGGGGAAGAAGGAAAAAGGAGTGAGAAGGGCAAGAGAGGAGAGGAAGAAAGAAGAAAGGAGGAGAGAAAAGTCCTGTGGCGATGGAGGAGTGGCGACGTATGCAGACTTGACCGGTTAGAAGCATACAGTTACAAATCCGCACATAAGGCGGCAGGGTTCTTATCTTAACATCGCTAACATGTCTTCATGGACAGGGGCTGTTTTCGGTGGAGAATCCTGTGTCTGAGCAGCCCTTTTAAGGAGAACACTGCTCACCTGGATATACTGGGAAGGTGCTAGAAAAGGTGCATTAAAAGTTGTCTGTTCGCACTCTGCTGGTTAGTTTACTGCGGCTAACGGTGGTTCAATATAGCAGGAACGAACGAAGAAATATAAGCAATAATAAAAAGTATGCGAGGAAAAAGGTTTTACTTAACTTGGCATGCTGGAATGAGAGAACTCTCTTGGATCGAGCGGATAGGCCTGAAAGAAGAACAGCTCTAGTAACTAAGGAGCTGAGACGTCTTAATGTTGATATTGCAGCTCTATCTGAAACAAGATGTTCAGGCGAAGATCATCTTGTTGAAAGAGCAACCGACTTCACAGTGTTCTGGGTTGGGAGGCCAAATGGAGAGAAAAGGGAGGGTGGTGTTGGGTTTGCAATTAGAAGTAATTTACTGAAAGACCTAGAACAACAACAAAGTATAAATGACCGCATGATGAAACTCCGGATCCTTCTCTCTTGTGGACGCTTTGTGACTGTTTTCTCCATCTATGCTCCCACACTCTCAGCAAATGAAGAAAATATCCATGCATTCTATGAGGAACTTAGAAGTAGTATCCTCTCAGTCCCTCTGAATGAGAAGTTGGTTGTGCTGGGCGATTTCAATGTACGTGTTGGCAGGGAAATAGTGCTTGGAATGCACCTGGGCGGTATGGAATAGGTAAGGTGAACAAAAATGGTTTACACCTGCTACAAATGTGCTCTGAACTAGAGTTGGCTGTTGGGAACACATTTTTTCACCATAAGCTGAAACATAAAGTCACCTGGATTCATCCAAGATCAAAGCAAGGTCACATGATTGACCTTGTATCACCTCGGAAATCTGACCTACAGGATTTGTGTAGTCTCAGAGTATTGCGAAGAGCTGATTGTGATACTGATCACAAAATGGTTAGGGCTAAGTTCAAATTCAGGGTTCGTACAAGAATGCGCAGTGCGGGTGTGCGAGTCCCCCCAAAAATTGATGTAGGACAACTTAAACAGCCACAGGTCTCACAGCTATTTCGGGATAGATGCAGTAATATTTATTTTGAAGGTTCATGGCAATCTTTTCGAGAAGGATTATATAAGGCTAGATAGATAGATAGATAGATAGATAGATAGATAGATAGATAGATAGATAGATAGATAGATAGATAGATAGATAGATAGATAGATAGATAGATAGGCAATTCAAACCTCTTCGTGATTATATCAATAAAACTGTATTTGATATGTGTGAACTGGCGAAATGACCGCTCAAACAATCGAAGAAGTGGGAACAAGACATTATTTCAAACACTATAAAGCGATCTACGAGTGTTAAATTCCTTAACGTAATTACTAGCAAACAATATAAATAATATTTCAATATCATTGTAAACAACATCCAAATTATTGTGATGATCGTTGTGATATAACAATTTTTATTATGATTAGTGACATTTGATATATTGTAGTGCCCAATGTGATAAAATGGATTCGGTAAATATATAAGAAAATGCTTTCAAATAATGATATTGATCACACTCGTTGTTTCGTGATGACACGGTAGTACTGAGTGTATATTATGTGCTTGTAGGAAGGCAAATTGACGATTACGTTTTCGAATAACTTCCAGCTATGTTTTGCCATTAATCTATCGGACACATTGTGCAAACAATCGGTAATGTAAGGTAAATATTTCTGCCAAGACTGCTATTGATTTAAAGGATGACATTTTGTCTTGTGATGTCAAAATTCCGAAATCGATAAAAAGAAAGATAATATGCTAGCATAAATAATTATGTAATAAAATATACAGAAAAAAGGAGAAATTTGTTCGTACTGGTATGCATGATTACTGAGGTGTCCACAGTTACATATATAAATAAACCACTACACCTTTAGAAAAATTAAGCCATCTAGTGAGCTAAAAAAAAATTCGGATATGAGCAAGGTTTTGAATATATAGAACATATATCACGTAGCTACATTTAATGTTAAGATGGCATCGATATTCCAAGTAAAAATCATTCCATGTTCTGAACTAGTGTTAATCATACATTCTCATTTACTAAAGTGATAGCATCAGCCTGTACTGGTGTTATATAGCAATTCTTGTCTGACTGTGTCACATCTATATATTTTGAACAGGAAGTTCAGTTGTGTTTCTTTGTTCATTGTCAGCAACTTCTCGGACGAAAACAAATTTTGTTGTTCTTCCATCGAAATACAGCAATATCTATATAAAAAAATACCTGCAACGTGGCCTATTACTGCAATTACGCACCTATTTGATATTATCCCATGCACTTTATATTAAGAAAAATTAATGAACCATATATTTTACGAAAAGATCATCAAATAGGTATCAGTCTAGTGTATCATATTACGAAAAGATTTTCAAACGGATGTCAGTTTAGGATCTGCAAAATATATTATGTTCGGTCATTCTTATCGCACTTATTCCAGAAATGTGATTCTAGATAGGAATCTGAGAAGCAAACTTCGATTATGCTTATATATTTACTACATATATTTAGATGACCAACTGAGCAATCATTTGTTCATTTGATTACTGAGTGATAAGGAGACGAGAAAGAGTCTATAAACCAGTGCAGAGCGAACATCTTGTAAGACACATAATTTTTCGGTTCTTTCGTTAATGATAACATCCTTCATTGGCATATATCGGAGAAATATTTTACGCACAGATGTAGAGACGCACATAGCACACTTCCAAACGCACGTACAGAATATACAGTTGCGTCAGTGTGTGTGTACTAACATATGTATATATATATATTTATATATATATATATATATATATATATATATATATATATATATATATATATATATATATATATATATATATATATATATATATATATATATATATATATATATATATATATATATATATATATATATGTATATATATATATATATATAAATAATAAATATATAGGGGTCAGCATGAGTTGCTTCACCAACATACTGAACATTTAGAAATAGCAGTCAAAGAATCAGTAGTTCTTTGACTGCTATTTCTAAATTTTCAGTATGTTGGTGAAGCAACTCATGCTGACCCCTATATATTTATGATTATAAATGGTTTTACCGATAAAGGTTTTTTTCATACTGAACTACTTGGCAAAATTGTTAATTATTAATTCTATTAACTAATTGGCAATTCCCTGCCCTATATATATATTTATATATATATATATATATATATATATATATATATATATATATATATATATATATATATATATATATATATATATATATATATATATATATATGTATGTATGTATCATATATATATATATATATATATATATATATATATATATATATATATATATATATATATATATATATATATATATACATATACATATATACACGTACATATCTATATATATATATAGAGAGAGAGAGAGTGAGAGACAAAGAGAGAGAGAAAGTGATGTCACTTCAATCTTCATGGTTTCATCCGACATCACCTCTCAATTATTGAATTCCTTTTGGTGAAAATATTACTTATAACCATCTTTCACTGTCGTGCATTAACTCATCTCTCGACCGTAAAACTGGTGTATCTACAGTTATGTGTCTCGAAAGGAGGTCGCGTTGCACTTACCAAACAGTCATTCTATTGTAAACATTCTCTACTTCGTGGATTGGGAATATCGTGGAAAAGAATATAGAGACATACGTCGATTTTGAGCATCGACGAACATTTCACATTGCTGTCGACTGTTATGAGGTAGTTTCTTATCCTAGTCAAGCTCTTTGGTAGATCTCAATCTGTGGATAAGCGAAGAAACTTAATTTGAACTTTCGATTTGGAATGTTTTCAGGTGCCGATACATGACTACAAGTTGTTTGATGCTGTCAGTGAAGCTTCAACATCCATAGTTTATTGAGGATTTTTCGGTGAGAAAGAGCAACAATATGCATGGATGAAATCTGGGCGTTGATGTAAATTTTCTGGTTAGTTTGCTCCGAATATATTTTTCCGGGACCTAAAAATAATTTACTGAGGTCCCAAGCCTGACACCGTTACTGTTATATGTCCACTCTATTGGATTACTTGGTTTTAGAATGTTACATTTGGTCTTTAGTTATGTTACATGTTATAAGTTATAAATTTAAACACCACCAATTGTGTCGTTTTGTTGGTATATATATATATATATATATATATATATATATATATATATATATATATATATATATATATATATATATATAAATATATATATATATATATATATATATAGTATTCGCTTCCTCTGGTTTATTGCCTTGTGTCTATGTAAGAAATGATTTCTGCTCTATTCTGAGAGAGTTGAACGTCTTTCTTCTAGATCTCCAATATCGATGATTTTAACAGGCTAATAGACTTGCCTCGCAAGAAAACTACATTTTCTATTATGGACGTTGCAAATTTAACGCTTAGAACGTAATTGTTAAACTGATTTTTCCATTTGTTTTGCTCATTTGGGGAAAAATATAGTATTTAAATTTAAGAATAAAATGTCTTGTTTCCTAATTATTATAATCAATAAATATGCAAGCCTCCACCATACCCGTAACTATCAAACGAAAACAAAATCTTTTATCAGGTAGTAGACAGAAACAAATAATTTGATTTAATTCAATTATAGAAAAAGTTTATGATGAAAATGTATTTAGTTTCCTTGAAGTAAACAATTACCCTGAATTTGAAAACATTTAAATACTCGAAAAAGCTTGTGAAAATACTGGTAATAAACCGCACGCGCGCCCCACGATGTTAAAACAATAAAAAAGAGGGTAACCATTTCCAACCCTCCTTCTTTATGTGATGTTACCTGAACGATACAGGCTCTAGATATGAATTACTTAACGTGGAATTAATCTATATGGAGGACCATAAAACAGGGAAAGATTCATGCCGATGTGTTCTCGTCTTGGGGTGTGAGTAAAAAGAAAGTAATTTATCTGAGCCTTTAGAAAGAAAAAAAACGTGTTTCTTCATGTCTTTGTAAGTGTAACAGCATGGTTAACATATCATACATAAGTTGATAAATATAATTTCAAATATATATAATATATAAAATGGAAGATTTACGATAAAGAGGTCGAATTCATGCATTCCAAAGTTGTCCAGCTAATCATCAATTTTTGTAATAAATTAATAATACTGGCAAATAAATGAATCAGCTATATGTATTAATATATTTTTGTATAGGTGGAGAACTGGTAGAATCGTTAGCACTCCGGACGAAATGCCTTGTGGCATTTGTTCCGGCTTTACCTACTGAATTGACATTCCACCGAGGTAGCCTTTGCCTCTAATTCTTTCGGACTCGATAAAATAATTGCCAGTGGACCACTGTGGTCCACGCAATCGACTTCTTTGCTTTCTCTCACAATGTCAGGCCTTGTGCCTACAGTAAAAGGAGTATCATTTCAGTCGTAAATACTTGTAATGATAGCTATCACCTCACAATCAAACAATTCTCTGTTCCTGCTTTTTCTTTCTGATTTATATTCGAAGAATGTGATTAAGTTGTTTTTTGTTCTTTTTACATTTACTGCTCCACACATATTTTTTATGTTGTGGTACAAGATTCTATTTATGAATTATCTTTATAGTGACGCTGATTATGTTTACGGTGATTGTTTGTCCTTTCAGTCCACGCGTTCTGGTTATCTCAGTTTCGATATCTTTATGTAAGAGTAAGTTCTCTATTCCTGTTAATATCATGTCAGGAGCACCATTTTCCCCGATGATTATTTGGCCAGAACGTCTGTCTGAAGTCTCTTTTGAGGTTAAACATACTCCTGAGAGAATTTATCGGAAACGTTTTTGAAAAAAACGGTTCTAAGAGTGATATCATATTGTTATATTTCAACTCGTTTTTCTTATAGTCATTTACCCCGAGTCACTTTGATGTTTTAACTGCTGCCGAAGTTATCTTTCTCTTTCGTTCTTCTATTTTAAATAAACTTCACTGCAAAATTAGGGTAATTGATTGTTGAAATGTTTAGAACGTCAAAAGAAATACTTTGCTTTATCAGTTCCGTTCAATTGTATTCTCAATTCAAATTCCACCGTGGATTCCTTGGTTGTCAAACTTCCGCTGTAGTCTAGTTTAAGATCTCCATCAAGCTTTGTCGTTCTTTCACGGTGTCTACATTCTGTAACAAACATTCCAGCCTATTATCAGATTTGATGGCATCTTCATCTCATTAATGTTTGGAATCACTAAAATTACTTATTCGTACTGCTCCTCCGTCTGGTATGAGAATTAAAAATCAAGCACTAGTTAGTATTCATATAATAGACTAAAAAAACTGACGTTTGGCACGGCAGCATGATTCAATGTCATTTTATTCGTTGTAATGCAAGATTTATGCCCTCACCATTGTATGATATAATACTGTCCATATTATGTGGTGAACTTAGTGTCAACTACTTCTAATACCTAATAAATATTAGATTACTCATTTACATTGATAGTAAAGGTTATGCATTTATTCATAATCTTTCTTGTTAGAGATACGGTACCTTGCAACCCTATCAAAAATAAAACCTGACGAATACCGGTTCGGAAATTATTTAATATCTATATGAGCAGATATCAATTAACATCAGATTGTAGAAAAATGCGTTTTGTAAATAGAACTGGTGCAACTCGTGAGCTGAATGCAAATAATTGCATATATTAAATGTAAGAATCGATTACCTATTCAGAAAATTTACAAACGCCCACACAAGAGCATAGAAAAGTGTCCCTACAAACACAACACAAATTTATATCCACACACACTAACACACACACACACACACACACACACACACACACACACACACACACACACACATGCATACACACACACACACACACACACACACACACACACACACACACATATATATATATATATATAAACGTAGAAGATTTTCCATTTTTCCTAAGCGGTAATCTAATAATACACTTACTTGTTCCTACACCTGTCTTCTTTTGTTGCTTTTACTTTTGTAAATTTGAAGTATATATATATATAATACAAGATGGAACGAGGACGCAAAACATCCAGACAGTTAGGTGATACAAGAAAGCGACAAAACATAGAGATAGATGATACAAAGAAAACACGGCAGGTCATTCGGAGTTTTCTCTCTTCAGTCGAGATCCAGATTATCCTTGCAATTTCGGCTGGTTATTGACACACTTTCACTAAAATATCGTGCGTGTGTGGTACTAATTTTGCTTCCCACCACATGATTCCCGGTTCTGTCTCCCTGTGTGGAGCCTGAAGAAGTGCCTTTCTCGTCGCTTTCATGTATTTCGCATTCACCGACGTACGATCGTTGAGTACCCGATAAGCTGCCGTAACGGCTGCCGCAGTCCGGTTAAATCATGGAAAGTGTAGCCGAATACTCTGAAACTTTCAGTGAGCTACGGCTTGTCAACCTTTCCATGTGAAGACCGGACCCGGCAGACTCTTTGGATGAGACCAATTGATTGGTTCAGAGGTGATCAAGCAGCATTATGGAGCTCGAAAAGGGCACAGTGGGAAACAAATGACACTGTGGCCACACACTGCATCTCAATATATCCTTATTCCTCTTGACTTCTTCCTGCAGCTGGAATCAGGTGAGAAGGGATGAGAGGAGGAGCCAGATGACGTTGCGTAACCCTCCCTCACTTTAACTAAGACACGTTCAAATCAAGATAACATACCATTCCAGAACCGCGCTCAGTTCCTGTGACGATTGGCTGAATAACAAACAGCAGACACCCCAGGGTATAGTGTCGCTCGCCACTGGACCAAAACAGCAGTGGAGCAAGGTGACCCTCTGAATGTTTGAGCAGCCTCTGAAGGATCGCTTGATCACATCCATTGTCTGAAGTAGGAGCTACAAAAGGCTTTCTGAACATAGGCTGCTTCACCTCACTCCCGCGTACGTGCCACTGTAGATGGGGTCCCAAACATACGGTCGAAACACCAAGTCCAATACATTGGTTACATTGCTCTTCATTGATATATGGAATCTGCAAATGCTGATAGACAAATCCAAAGCAATCAGACTTGAAAGACAAACAGCACTTATTGCAAGAGGACTCGGCAGGAACATCATCCATATTGGAGTTGTGAGTGAGACCTGGCTTGCAGACAAAGATCAGCTGAGTTGAAATCTGGTTAGACCTTCTTCGGGAGTGGCCGCAGCAGCAACATATGTCTTGAAGCAGGATGGGTTTTATTATCAGATCTAGATTGATCTGCCAGCTAACCAGTAGTCCCCCAAAAAATGAATGGCTGATTGTTGTATCTGTGGCTCCCCAGAAGAAGAATGTGCCATATCACCAAAGTCAGTGCTTACACCCCCGCAATGACTAGCCCTGCGGAAGTCAAACTAGTTTTAGAAACATTTGGAAGCCCTCGTAGCAGCTGTACCTAAAGACGACAAGCTCGTCGATCTCAGCGACTTCAACGTCAGAGTTGGTTCAGATTAATAGGCATAGATGGGAGCCACTGGGATGGAATTGGCAAGAACAACGGCAATGATTATCTACCGCTGAAGATCTCTTCAGCGAATGACCTGCTGATAACCAATAAAGGTTTTCGCCTGCCCAACCGCAAAATGATGCCCTGGATGTGTCCACGCATCAAACGTTGACAGCTGAGAACGTCGTAATGAGGAGACAAGGCATGTTGGACGTCAGGATGACAAAGGCCACATGTGATGTAGAATGCCAGTCAGATCACAGACCCATCCTCGCAAAACTCGACATGCACATCATTAGAGTCCGGCTAATAAGAGATCAATCATCAGGAAATTGGAACGGCAAACTGTGAAACAACTTGCTGTTTGGCGGGGACTTGAACAACAAGTTGAACGAATTCGATGTTGGTATAAAGGGAAAGGAAGGGGACTGGATAGTGTTCGGTGACGTGGTGTACAACGCTGTACTTACCCGTCTGGGTCAGAACACGTATAGATATCAAGAATGATTCGACGAAAACGAGGAGGAAATACAGAACCTGATCGAGGAGAGTCATGAAGTCATCAAAATCTCTCAGCAAGACTCCAAGAAAGCAGTCTATGATGCCAACAAAGGCAAAGTGCAGGTGAAGCTTTGAGAGTTGAAGGATACCTGGATCAGCAACAATGCGTAAAAGATATGAAAGTAGAGCAAGAACAACAAATTCAAACACTTCCATGGTTACCGTCCTCCAGAACATCACTATTGCTCCGTGCTGACGGGACCAACCTCCTCACTGATAAAAACGCAATCATGGAAAGGTGGGCAGAGAAATTCGACAGCATCGTACACAGGTCGTCTATCAACGCTGAAGTTCTTGCTCGCATGCCCCACTTTGAAATCTACACTTCTCTGATAGAGCCTCCAACGAAATAAATTAAGGTTCTCTCGGATGGCAAGGAAGAAAGCTCTAACACCAATCTCTTTCAGAGCTCAAGGTTGTTTCTATTGTCCATTTGCTCAAGAGTAAGAGAAACAGGTATTCAGCACATAGAAGACGGGCATCTACCAGATTGGGCTAAGAGACATTTCACATGACCCTTGCCCCATGCAAACATCAGGAGAAGTGCCAAGAACAGGAACAGGACAGGAACCCATACATGAGGTTTGTAGACCTAACCAAGGCCTTTGACACTACTAGTAAGGAGGAACTTTGGGTAAATTTCGCATGGTGCAACAGTTTTCGGACGGTATGCACCTGTAGTACAGGACAGTTGTAAATTATATGATTCACTATATCATGCCAATACATACAGCCACATAGGGTACACGAAGTTGAGTATCGTTCCTGAATGACAGTAAATAATGTCAAAATTAAGTGAAACTTTATTCAAAGAGAAATCTACTTATTTCAATGCCAAAAATATATCAAGCAAAAGCACATCCCGCAATCACCGATGTTTTCAAAATAGATGAAAGCAGAAACATATCTGAATTCCAAACTTTACACATATGCATAACAGCGAAAATAGTACTGCTAGACAGTGCTCACGTATTATGCATGCAGATTCCATACTATTAAAATACACTTTACAGAAGACAAAACATGACACGTACTGGAGATATACAAATCAATTGTTTGTTAGGTGAAAGAATTTTAACATAATATTCATAATAAAAAGTAAAAATAGGCTGCAGTGATAAATACCAAACACACGTACTGTAACGACATATAAACAAAGTGGAGAAAAGCAATAAAATCAACGTTTCACAAATATTCAACCATAATTGATTATGAAAAACAGCGAAAAAAAAAAAGGAATATTTCCTGTTTGCTGTTATTGAGGGTAACTACTGTAATCACTTATGGTTAAAATAGTATACACAGACTAACTCTTGGTGTTATCTACATAGACCAAATTGCATTATTAAATTGCATTAAATAAAAATCATTAAATGGGAAATATTTCTAAATGGCCTACAGATATTCATCTATATGAAAATATGGAAAAGCTTTTATAAAGGTCTGAGAAATTATTACTACAAATGCGTCTGATTTACATAAAATTTAAACTCATTTCCAGATAATTTATAAGTTTCAATACGCAAGTGATAACAATGACATATACTTTCTATGTAATATGATACAGTCAATAAAAGATACCGATGTACTAAATGAATGATATATAATTATAATAATTCATCGTTAATTAGAACGAATGGTATTATTCCTAAATAATGTCATCTAGCAGCTAAAACTTATATTTCCCATTAATAGAATCAGTCCAGGTTCTATTGACGCAAATGACATTGTAAGTATAAACACACGATAACATCTTATTTTGCACCAAACGGTAATATAAACAGTATAAAAACATTAATATATATTAAATAAATATGATAACAACAATGATACCGAATCTAAACGAGTGTTTCCACCTTTCAATGTTTGAATATTAGGTTAAAAATCTAACGTTATAAAATGGATTAAATCTCTTTTCTAAAATCATGTGTGGTCTGTTATTAATATTAATATCTTTATATTGTGAAACAAGAAAACAGTAAATATAGGAAAATATACATCCACGAAGAAGAATGGATGTATTCGTAATAATTGAAAACAAACGAATTAGAAGATATGAAACGTGAAACAAGTAATTTTATTAATCAGTTATTGCACTAATCGCATTTAATATAGTTTATAAGAATCTTAAATAATACATCCTCGTTCTTCATTTATATTTCATTTTATGGTGAGTGGGAAAATTAAAGCCAACGCAATTCTAAAATGAATGTTGAATTGGCGTTGTAAAGGGATGTAACTAGGCACCGTAGATATTTTGTACTACATTCTACGAATTCTGGCAAATTAGTTATCATAATTATTCATGTATGCGTATATGACTGAGACTGAAAAGTCCAACTTAAATGAGAAAATATCTCTTCTGAAACTTAAATATTTTGTGCAAAATACGTCGGATTCTCTCATCCTGGAGTATTATTAGTCAATAGGTAGGAACAAAGTCTCTATCTTATATCAATACTGCAATAAAATAAAAGTCAACATGAATGTTATGAAGAAACCTGAATATATCTTGAAAGATATTCAATATCAATTATCACTATGATATCCCAAACAGTATTAATTTTGATCCATATATTTCACCTCCCCATATTTAGCTTTATTATTAGGTCGTCATGTATGAAATTTGTAGTAAGGT
>NC_142928.1:93327327-93387327 GCF_046866305.1 Octopus bimaculoides
TTACAGTTATGTTGAAAAAGGTGATATGGGAAAGTGTAGAATTGTCAACAAAACATTTGTGGAGTAAATGATGGGCTTATTCCACTAAGCAACATGCTATGCATCTGTTTGGAGTATTTCAGGCCCTGACCTGTGGGGGTTATGTGATTTTTGAATGCACCGAGAAGCTGTCAGTAGATATAGTCCCTTTTGCAGCAGTCGGCGCTGTCTAACATGACCCATCATCTTAAGTTTTGACACCTTCTTCGGGTTTGTTGTCCTACATCACTCATAAAGTAAATTTGGAGGAACTGTGGTTGTTCATTTGTGGGTAACAGGGGAGCCAATGTGGTGATAGACTTGCCCTTGAACTCTGACGTCGTCGTAAATCTATGTTTATCTATCTTCTTAGATCCATCAAACGATGTAATTTGCAGAGTTGCATTGTCTGATATTGTTAATAAAATCATTTGACTGTATGGAAATGCCTTCTAGAAGATCTATAAGAGGTTGAGAAGGAGCTGGTAGTACTGGCAATGTTACCTGACCACCTGAGCAGCACATACCATTTGTTTCATTTGAAAATGTTAAAGCTGTACACAAAAGACAACATGTGTTTAGCACGCCAATTTGGACGGAGTTGTTATTTTTATAAGAATAGGATGGATCATATCTGAAAACAACTTCAGGAGTTGTGAAGAACGAATTTGTACGTTTTCTGTCTCTGGGAGCTAGTCTATTGCATATCTGTCAAATCATTAAAACATTGATTTAATGATCCACCATTAAGTGATGCAACATGCATCTGCTGATGTTGAGAAAATCTCATCTAGCTTCTTTCGCGTTCGGTCTTGTACAATTCTCCTTGCTTTATACTTGTTTCTGGAGAGATTACGTCTTTCCTTTGGTGTCATATTTTTCCCAATATTGTAAACAAAACATTATGAACATAGAAAGAAATTATACATCAATCCCTATTTTTGCAAGCAGTTCTATCCGTAAAAATTATATTTCAAGAGAGCAGAAATTGAAAGAAGATAAACGGAAAAGAACACGAAAAGAAATTGAAAGATGTATGTACGTCTATATGAAATGGACGTGCGTGCGTGTGTGTGTGTGTGTGTGTGTGTGTGTGTGTGTGTGTGTGTGTGTATATGTGCGCGCGCGCGTATGTGCGCGGGTGCATGTGTGCGTTCTCGCGCGTGTGTATGTGAGAGAGAAAGAGGGTGCGAAAAAGAGATAGAGTGAGTGAGTGAATGTGTGTGTCGTGATGATTGACTTCTTTAAAAAAAATTACGACAGTTGATTTATGGAAAAGATTATGTTAAACTTTTGAAATGCAAATATGTGAATGAAAATTAAATTTAATTTTTAGCCAAAATAGTACTGAATGTTTTGATATCCCATATGTCAAAATCTCTAACTTGGTTTTGGAAAGCATAAGGAATATATAATATCAATGAGGTAGATCTCTACATGATAGCTAGACCTGGTAGAAATAGCAGCCAAATCTCCCTCAATACTCCCTACTCTCTTAATCCGACAATTCTACCTGTTATGTAGTTTGAATGAGAAACTCTAACTACAGATTAAGATTATTAACTCCACAGAGAGAGGAAAGAAAAGAGACAGCATAGCGACAGTTTTGGCTGACTTTAATCCTGTAATCCCCTTGTTGCTAGCGAAATGGTATAGGCCGACTCTCTGAGCAACTGGTTGTTTTAATAGCAGAACAGACAGGACATCAAAGATTACAAAAATAGCAATTTTCACTTTGAAACTACCGATTTTGAAATTTTGAAATTTAGATTACAGAACGCCCAATTCATGTATCCATGTTTAAAATTTCAGCGCGATCGGATGAACAATACTCGAGTTATAAGCGCACAAACAGACAGACAGACGGATCGGATTTTATATATTAAGATAAGTAAATTTAATGTCAAACAAGTCGATTTACACAGAATATTAAATACATTTAATAGATTAAATGTACATGTGTAACATTTTCCAATGTAAAAACTCTCCCCTGAAGACGAAGATGGTTCTATTCGATAATGGATCCAAGTAACCATCATTATTCAGGACCACCAAGCTTCCAGAAATAGCTGTTGCACTCGCAAAAGTGTAGCCATTTAAAATTTGATATGTTTTACATTCTGGAAGTCAGACTGTTATGTATCTATGCACAGGTACATTTTTCTATCAAATGAATTTAATTTCCTGCGTAAATCGACTAAGCTAAATTGCTTGTCATTACATTTACTCATCTACTCGCTAAAATTCATATATCTTGAGCCCTTCGAAGTGTATTCTATATAGGGAACACTTGTCTCTAACCTATATATATATATATATATATATATATATATATATATATATATATATATATATATATATATATATATATATATATATATATATATATATATATATGCTTGTGCTTGATAGAATATAGAATTCTTAATAGAATATTAAGATAATCACTAACTTCGCGTTGATATTAACCGTTCAAGGAACAATTTCAGTATTTAGATTATAAATTTGTATTAACGCCTATCGTTATCGGCACACATGGTTAATAAGAGGAACATAGATTCTGTTATGTCAACCTTTTTTTTTGTTTAGAAAAATCACATTATTGATAAAATATAGGCTGGTTTACTTATATAAACATGTAACCCTAAGATATTGGCTGTCTGACTGATGCGTCTTTTCTTTCCCAAATATCACATTTTCCTTCCAGTAAGCATAGGATATTTATCTTAGGAACTTGAGACACCTTCCAGACACACATAATTACACATACGCACGCACACACGTGCGTGCACACATACACACACACACACACACGCACACAAACTCAAACACACACACACACAAATATATATACACACAAAGACACAGACAGACAGAATAATCGAATACTTTCAAATACATAATTACGAAAATCTTCCCTGCTTCAGAGAATATATCAGATTCAATAATGCATATTGCATTTCAGTAGGAAGTGAATATTGATATACTGCATTCAGAAATATTCACATATAACTTAATTTTGATGAATTTTGTATTTCAAACAGAATACATATAAAATCATATCAGAGATATATCTTCTGCAAATCAAATGAAAGGAACGTAGAATTAGATCATATTTTAAATATCCAGAAAGATTATAGATGTACTTTTTATTCATTTTATATTAGTAATGCAATCGGATGATCGAGTGGTTATTGCATTGAATATGTTGTATTCAGAAATTTGTACACAATTTCATGTGCTTCGAAATGAAGGGAACTTTTTTTCTGTGAGGAATGTGAGGTTACAAGCCTAGGAAGACAGTTTCACACGTCTTATTTGCAGTATTTAATGGTAAACATAATTACTGATGCTCTCTTACAGCAAAATGTCTACCCTACAAAAATAGAGTGGCCTAATAACACATACTGACGCCTACGTGAAGATTTTCATAAAGCAACGAAACATGGATGTAATAGTAAAGACGATAGTGCAATATTTAGGAAGTGTAATCTAGAAGTAATGTGCATCGTATAAGTCAATAGTACAGAACATATATTACTTATGGACCAGATACAAAGACATTAGGCTTACGCGAGCCGAAGCTGTAAACATTATTCTTCGATGTAAAGTTAGAGATTGACAATCGTTTTTAGAATAGCAGAAGTGTGTGTGTGTGTGTGTGTGTGTGAGAGAGAGAGAGAGAGAGAGAGAGAGAGAGAGAGGAGAGAGAGAGAGAGAGAAAGTTATTAGCATCTCGAGACATTTATAAGGGAAAAGATATAGATATAGTCATACTCCTGTTTCTCGGATATTATGGATATCTCTTCATCAAAACGATGTGAGATGGTTAAATAGTGATAAGTATTTGACTTCGGCATAAGGAATTATTATTGAAAAAGAGGAGATAGGGAATATAGAGGGAAATAAGAGAATGATAGTCGAAATAAGTTTCATTATTCGAGTAAATTGGTGTTTAGAAGTGGTAAAAAAGTTTCCTGTATATGGTACGTAAGTTCCAGTAGTAGTTCATGTTTAGTCGTTTCATACTTTGAAACTTGCTCTTTGCTAAAGAGTCTTTGACTCTTGTTTCTAGCAATGCTGACGCTACTCTGGTCTCTTAATCACTTTTAGTGATGGTTATATATATATATATATATATATATATATATATATATATATATATATATATATATATATATATATATATATATATATATATATATATATTGTGCGGTACAATAGCTCACTGTCTCCCTCAAATCGACGTTGCATCAATAGGTGAGTGGTGTACTACGCATTAGGTGTCATGAGTCATCGCAGAGCAGCGTGATGTGAAATGATTTGTTCAAGAACACAACACACTACCCAGTTTAGGAATTGAAACCAAGATCTCGCGTCCTACCTAGTCTCAAAACTTGCTGGAGAAGCATCATGGGTGGAGTCTGGACTGGCTGTCTGTGCTGGCATGAAGTCTTATAACTTGTAATAGTGACGCCAAATCAAATACTGATATTTTTTAATAATTGAATATGAATGCCTCAGGTTTTATAGTACGAAATGCATCCATAAATTGGTTAAAACATTTTAGAATATAAACCAATATGCATTTATTCAATTATACGAAAATATGTATGAAATTGTCCCGAAAAGATTTCATGCAAAAACAAATATAAGGTAAAAATGACCGAACGGTAAAAAAAAAAGGAGCAAAGGTAAAACTTGAACATTGCATACAAAACCTTTTGATTCATTACTTTCAGATTTCTAAAAGAAACTATATGGATTGTCTTTCAATTACTTTCATTTCACTGTTGCCTTGTTACTTGCAATCTTAAATCGTCAATGAATTGTTTCCGTTGTTGCTTTAAACATACCAAAGGAAGTACTTTATGATCGTCAATTCATTGTCATGAAAACTATCCTGAATAATGTTGATTATCTTCATGTATATCTCGAGGAATTTCCGAGGCCATATAAAAACATAATTTTGTTGAATTGCTCTGTAATATTTCACCTCGTTATAAAATTTAGTGTATAAACAAGTCACGAGAAGTAATCAGCATCAGTATATATGTAGCAATGTCAACTACTAAACGAAAGAACAAAAGAACAGGACTAATGTAATCGCCAAATGCGACAACTTACAGCAGTGTCACATATTTAGCCTGCAGTTTTCTTTGTGTGATGAAAGAGTTTAAACATTGAAGAACATATTAAAGAGTGAGATACACAGATACATATATATATATATGCGTGTGTGCGTGTGTGTGTGTATACACACACACACACACACACCCACCCACACACACATATATATATATATATATATATCTTAATATATAAAGCTGAAGTTGTGTGTCTGTGTGAAGCCTTTTTAAAAGTGTATAGAAAACCACATTTTCCACTTTTTCGAAAAAGTTTTGCATCAATGGAATTTTCTCAATGTGAACGTTCCAGTGCAGTAATTAGATTTTTTAAATTCCGTTTACTTTGTGTGATTTAAGGGAGATTTGGCTGTTGTTTCTAGCAACTTTCATATTTCTTCCCTTCTACCTGGGACGGCGTTCTTACACACGCGCTCAACATATGATATAGAGAGTAAGAGTAAAAGAGGGAGAGAGAGAGAGAGAGAGAGAGAGAGAGAGAGAGAGAGAGAAAGTGATACATACAAAGTCATAGATTAAACTTTCCTCTCAGTATTCTTTACCTATTTTTCATAACATTGTTACGTAAAAACACACACAACCACACATACGTGATCTGTGACAACAACATACACATTGCTCTCGTTCTCAATTCGTTTCTTTCCCTTTTCCTCTCTCGCTCTTTCAAACGCATACACGTGCAAGTAAATACAATCATTCACAAAAATATAACTCATGTTCGTCAATGTGGCATAACTACAGAGTTGTACCCTCCGACTTTGGAAGGTCATAACTTTAAGAAATATGAATATTTTTTAATGAAATTTTCTATGCATATAGTATTTATTATGTACATTCCGAATATAGAACAATTTTTTGTGAAAGTGTTTTGGAAGTGGGATGGGGGACAATTTTCGGAAATTCCAATTAAATTCCTCTTAACTTCCAGGAAAATGTATATGTTTTCGTGAAATTTTCTACAAATATACCTTGATGTATGCACATATAGGAATTCTGAAAGAAACAACTGCATATTATTTTGAGAAGTATTCCCCATTCGGTGGTGTTTCGGAGCAAGTCGTCCATATTCGTTTCAGTTTTCTCTATTATGTGCTTATGTACATCGGTAGATTTCTAATGAATAGGCAGTGAAGAGAAGCCGTCATTAGAACACTTTTAACTACCTCTATTCTTTTCTCTCCCCTCTCTCTACTTTTTGCTCTCTCGCTCTCTCAAATGCACACACGTGCAAGTACACAATCATTCAGTAAAATATAACTCATGTTCGTCAATGTTTTGTAAATATACCACGATTTTCAGTAGGGTGTTAGGGTTAGGGTTTTAGGGTCAGTGCTAGGGTTAGTGTTAGGATTAGTTTTAGGATTAGGGTTGGGTAATCGTGCGGGTGTTAATCTGAAAAATTACAGATATGTGAAAAGTACCGACCCTGCCATCTATTATAACTTTTGTTGTTCTGTTTAATATATACATAGATTATGCCTCCAAAAAAGAGAGTTTGCTGGGGAAAGACAGCAATCAGTTTAAAATGACAGCAACATACTGCAACAATTCAACACATTCCAGAAGCTACTTTGAAAATAATGCAAAATGGTGCATCAACATCTTCTGCCAAATCTGATAGAATTCTGGCAAAACTGTGTAGCAACAGATCGCTAGCAATTGCTTCATCACAAATTGCCGTCCTAGCTCCTGCGAAAAGGGATTACCCTGCTATGTATAATCAGGGCAGCGCAAAAAGTTGTTTTGCAGAAGCATTTCTATAGCCAATTAGACGGATGAAATTTACGTATGCTTAATAATTTTACGCGAAACAGCCTTCAGACTTTCCCTATTAATTTCATCGTCATTTGAATTATGAACATATTTACATCATAAGGGTTTTTTTGTTGTAAGGCTTTCTTTTTTAGTTGATTTTCACCTAGCAAGACTTATCGTAGATGGGGTAATAAGTCACACCCGGACAAGGTCGGGTTATACTGCTAGTATATATATATATATATATATATATATATATATATATATATATGAGCGTGTTTGTGTACGTGTGTGTATCAACTCATCCCCAAAACATCAATGGAAGACTCTCCGTGTCCCACTCCTTGAAAGTAGCTTCATCGTTTTCATCTCTCCCTATCTATACACATAGTCTCAAGATTGACGATGAGCGTGAGAACCAATTGTACCAGCAAATGAAACCAGTTTTGCCAACATTTTGAGAACAAGATCTGCGCTGATCATGTCGATTTTAGAAAAATCTATATGTGCGCCTTCAGAAACAACAACCTGAAATAACAAACCAAGGTCATATAAACTGGTAATTTTTCAGATGTTCAATTTGAATTTCACTAATTTTAGATAACTCAATAACATTGTAATAATATATATATATATATATAGATATATATATATATATATATATATAGGCGCTGGAGTAGCTGTGCGGTTAGTAGCCTATTTACCAACCACATGGTTCTAAGTTCACTCCCTCTGCGTGACACCTTGGTCAAGTGTTTTCTACTATAACCTCGAGCCGACCAAAGACTTGTGAGTGAATTTGGTAGACGGAAACTGAAAGAAGCCCATCGTATATATGTATATATATGTATGTGTGTGTGTGTGTGTGTGTGTGTGTGTGTGTGTCTGTGTTTGTCCCCCCAACATCGCTTGACAACCGATGGTGGTGTGTTTACGTCCCGTAACTTAGCGGTTCGGCAAAAGAGACCGATAGAATAAGTACTAGGCTTATAAAGAATAAGTCCTGGGGTCGATTTGCTCGACTAAAGGCGTTGCTCGAGCATGGCTGCAGTCAAATGACTGAAACAAGTAAAAGAGAGTATATATATATGTATGTTTACATGTATGTGTTTATATATATAAATGTGTGCTTGTGAGTGTATGAGTGCGTGTGTGTGTATGTGTGTGTTAATGCAATAGAAACAATCGTCGGCTTTATAAGGTGAGGTATAATATTCTCTGTACATTTTTTTGTTTTTCATTTTTTTGTTAAATGCCATGAATTTCTGGAATTTCTGCAAAAGGATAGTTGGATTTACCTGTGATGCATGAATATTTACCTGGGATATATATTTTACTTAAATTTACTGGTATCTGATACTTGAACATTTATAACCTAATTCTTTTAATACTAAATGCTTTATTGATTTCTGGCAGAATTTTTTAATCCCATAATTTCTTCTAATATATATATCTGTATATATTTATTTATGTATACATGTATGCATGTATATATCTATGTATGTATGTACATATGTATGTATGTATGTATGTATGTATGTATGTATATATGTGTGTATGTATGCGGGCGTATGTGTGTGGGTTTACATATATATGAAGCCGTGGTTGTTTCTAGATTGCTGCACTACTTAGAGCCATGGACCTTGTAGAGCCGAGATATTCGAGATATTCATCAGCAAAAACTGGGATGGATTGCGCGCACACACATACACATACACACGTCCGCATTCATTCATTCATGCATACATGCATACGTACATACATATATGCATACATGCATAAATATACATATATAACCTCAGATGAAGTAAGTATGTCAACAGCCTAGAGAGCTTGAACGCGCCAACACTATTAATATTGAATCTATCACCATAAAACATCACCTCAGATGTTCAGGTCATGTCCACTACAGGAATACTACGAGACTGCCAGTCCAAATCTTCCATAGCAAACTGAGTACCGGCAACATATTACGCTGGCATCACATGAATCACTGCTACAAAGACCAGTTGAATCAGGCGATAAAGAAAACAAAAGCTGACATTCAATCCTTGGAGCAACACGCAGAAACAGAAGAGCTTGGCGTCACTCCATCAATTATGGCAAATACCACTTTGAAAATCATCTTCAGAGAAATAAAGAAGATAAATTTTTACGATTAAACATTTATGGGCCATCAACTGAGGAATCTGCAGATTATGGTCCCATGACAAAAATGGTCTTGTCGGCCATCAATCACGAGTATAAATGAAGAATTACAAAAGAACAAAGAAATATTTGAAAACGAACAGGTGCCAAAATATATATATATATCATATCATAGGGAATACATGACACAACATCGGTAATTAAATTTGAGAAATTTGAAAAGAAAATGCGAAACCGGTTATTTTTCCAAAAATATTGTAACTATACACAAAATTTTATATCGTTTTCCTTATATGACGATTTTAATATATTTTTCAACCATATTATACAAGTTTTCCGTAGTTTTTTCCTTCTATTTTGTTTTTTATACATCCAACCACGTGCTTTCATATATCAACGCTCTCACCCACTCTATATATACATATAGGAAGAATTCACAAAATTCACACACACACACACACATATATATATCTATATATTTATATATATATGTATGTATGTATGTTTGTATGTATGTATGTATGTATATATACGTGTATATATATATATATATATATATATATATGCGAGTAAAAATAAATACAAAAAAAGGTGGATTTTTTTGTATGATTGTGTATAGAGGAATATATTATTTTGCTTAAAAGAGTTCCAACACTGTCTGTTTTTTATGTTTTATTTATATTCCTGCAGAACTAATGTGGGGTATAGAATATGGAATATACAATATATAATATAATATACAATATATAATATAAAATAAAATAAAAATGGATGGCACCATGAAATAAAGTATTGAATGTAGATGAAGTATTGAGTGTTCAATATAAAGGATCAAATATATAAATATATAAATATATATATATATATATATATATATATATATATATATATATATATATATATATATATATATATATATATATATATATATATATAATATAATATAGGATAAAATCTTTATAAGAATTTATCAAGTAGTCAGCGTGAAAAAAAACCCAGAAGGAAAAAAACTCATCATTTTTTTCCCTTAAATATATATAATTATATAAGGGCATTAACTTTATAGTAATGCCTCACGCTTAGAGGGACTAAATAAGTCAAAAACTACCAAAAAATAAGCAACATATTTACCGAAAGCGAAGGAAATGCAAGTTTCAAAAATTAATCTCCCCAAAATATTTAACTTAACGGCATATATATATGTATATATATATATCTATAATTATGTATATATATATGCATGTATATATATATATATATATATATATATATATATATATATATATATATATATATATATATATATATATATATATATATGTATATATATATATATATATATATATATATATATATGTATGTATATGTATACATTCAACAGTATTGGATATACACATTCGTTTCCTTGCAATTTACACGTGTTCGTTTCGATAATTGTCTTCACACACACACACACACACACACATACACACACACACGCACACACACATACACATACGCGCGCGCGCACATGCACAAATAAACACACACATATACATACGTATACCGCTGTGTGTGTATATACATGTATTTATATATTGAGAAAGAGTGGGGGGAAGGAAAAATATATAGATAGATAGAGAGAGAGAGAGAGAGAGAGAGAGAGAGTGGGAGAGAGTGAGGGAGAGAGAGAGAGAAATAAATAGATAGATAGATAGATAAATAGATAGATAGATATATTAGATACATACATACATACATACATACATACATATTAGTGTTACTTTGTGTGTTAGTTTGCACTTTATTTTAATTAGACTGCTGATTACTGCGTTTCCCGTCTTTTATCCTAACGAGTATCTATTAATCCCACCTCCTTCCGTATCATTCCTAACAAAGGTTACAAGGTCAAAACACTGGAGAAGTCTACTAATGGATTGGTAACTGTGATTTGAGCTACTTGATTTCATATCAGTATTCCATTGGAAAGCTTTCAAGAACATTATCGATATATCTCTATCATTGGCAGCATGATTACAACTGCAACATGAACCAAGTAATGTAAGTAGCAGTACATACAGGAATCAGCCAAATTTTCATCACTAAACTCTTGACGTGTTTGCCGACGATTTGGACATGTTTTGATGTAGAATATAGAACGCCTAGCAAAATAAGTGGTACATTATCAAACTCCTTTCAGATAGTTAAATTGTATGCATATCTACCTATCTGTAAGTGTGTATGCAAGTATGGATATGTGAGTGTATATGCATGTATGGAAGTATATAGATACATACTTATTCATAAATAAATATACATATAATTTTATACATATAAATATATATATCATATATATACAACATATATATTATATAATATATACATGTATGTATAGATAGATAGATAGATAGATAGATAGATAGATAGATAGATAGATAGATATATAGATAGATAGATAGATAGATAGATAGATAGATACGTATGTGTGTGCACATATATACAGAATTAATGCATTTATATTCCTTCCGTCACATATACGTCACACAGAACGGGGGTAAAATAGTGAACGCTGGTTCTGATCTAACGACCCTCCACGTTTGTTTACGTTTGGTTTCCTTGCATGTCGCCACTGTTCTCTTTTTGTTCCCAAATTTGACCCTCCATAAATCCAAACTTTTATTTTGATATATATGGGGGCAACTGTTTTCGAAAACACATCCTGTCGCTCAATTCTCGAAATGAGTAGTAGATAGATAGCCGACAACTGATGAAGGGTGTTTTTTTGTGTTACTTGTCCTGTTTCCATTTGTTTCTCTCGTTGTTTGCACTTTGAATTCATTTGTTTCGTATTTCGTGTTGTTTACTGTTGGTGACGTTCTGTACACATATATGCATATGCATGTATATGTATGCATATGTATATGTATATATATATATATATATATATATATATATATATATATATATATATATATATATATATATATATATATATATATATATATATATATATATATATATACTCATTTACCTTTTAACTCGTTTCAGTTATGCGGCCGTGGCCCTGCTGGAGCACTACCATGGTCTTTCTGACTTCCTCAGACCTGTTGTTTCACATCACTACCCCTGTGGGTACCTTTGCCCTAGCTGTTGGTACATTTGGTGTATAATGGAGTTTTGATGCCGCTTCCCTTGTCTGTACCTCATGTCGGTCTGTTGGTTCATCCTGTATTGTGGAGAAGAAGATGTCTAGTTCCTTTCTGAAGAGATCTACCTCCACCTTATGCAAATTTCTTAATTTTTGTAGCAGAGCGTTGAAGTGCTGTTGGCCTTTGAACCCTAGACTAATGCAATACCTGGTCCTCAATTTAGAGGGAGTGGATGGTACCTTTGGTACAATACAATGGCGACCAGTTCTGGCATTTGTATAACACTCAATACCAAAGTTAGGTACTAGCCTCTCTAGAATTTTCCATATGTATATTATTGCATATCTCTCACGCCTTCGCTTCAGGAAGCAAAGCTGTAGTTTTCTCAGCCTATCTCTGTAGCTCATTCGCGGTACTGTCTCAATCTTTCTAGTGTAGTGGCATTGGACTGCTTCAAGCTCTGCCGTTAGTTTGGCACTATGTGGTGACCATAACTGAGAGCAGTAGTCCAGGAAGCTGAGAAGAAAGGTTCACCATAGAGTCAACAGGGTTTCTTGGTCTATTATCTGCACTTTACTGCCATCTTGCTTGTCATTGCACATACTGTTCCCCAAGTCTTTCACTGTCTATGACTCTGGGATTGTAGTGCCTTCGGGTCTTGTAAATATAGATTGTACTGTATTTGTGAGTTGATAGTGGTGTGCTTGAAATTTTCCAGCATTAAACTGCATGTTGTTTATTTGAGTTCACTTGCATATTGAGTTTAAGTCCCGCTGTAAGCTTGTGACATCATCTTGTTTTTTTTTATTGCCTGTGATAATTTCGTATCATCGGGGTAGCTAGTGACAGTGGCTGTCCGCGTGACTGTGGTAATGTCTAAGAGGACTCTTAGGAATAGTAATGGCCCCAGAACAGTTCCCTGGGGGACACCACTTTGGATTTGACCTTCTTCCGAAATGGCGCCATTGGCTACAACTGCCTGACTTCTGTTTTTAAGGAAGTCATGAAGCCACTCTCCCAGTTTACCAGCAACGCCATGGTCTCGTAGCTTATGACTGATGATGCCATGATCTACCTTATCAAATGCCTTTGTGAAGTCAAGGTATACCACATTGACATCTGAATGGTCCGGCAGCTGTTTATCCAGGGCTTAACAATTATATCCAGAACCTCAATGTAGGTAGCAGATTTAACTCTAAGGCCTTGTGGAATGAAGTAAGGAGGTATCACATGTCCTTCATTGCTGACAACACCTAACTCCATGACAGCTGCTGGAAATTTTGTATGCATTACACTTGGAACTTCAGAAGGGCCCGCACATAACTATGTGTCATTTCTTCTGTTAACTTTTTGATCTTGGTCGAGGTTTTTCTCGTTTAAGAAAAAAAGCAAATCAACTCTACTGCTGAATTTTTCAGTTTATTTAAGAGACTTCTAGATCTGATGTAGTGATTTTCTTTTGCTTTTTCGGACAAATTGACCTTTCCTCATCATATAAGATGTTTTCATGGACAATATTTCTGACTGTTCCTTCTGACACATGGATATCTTTTGCAATTGACCTTATACACTTTCTGGGATTGGTGAACTTGCTGGATAAATGCAGGTGTTCTGATGATGTCAGAGCGTTTAGAATGCTTTGATACTGATGATACGTTCCTATCTTCAGTCACTAACTCCTTACAAACTTTGTAGACGAAATATCTTGGAACTTTTAAATTTTGAGATATTCCTAAATCGCTCTGCCCAGCCATTATAACCACAATAAAAGCATGCTTCTTCATTTCCTGAGTAAGCTGAGGGTCTACCACTGTTATTTTTTGAAACAAAGATCATACAGAATTAGCAAAAAAATTAGCAGTGACCCCAGAAAGGTATGTTCTGAAATACCTTACGCACCTTGTATATACATATATTTCAGATTTTTATCAACAGACTCGTGATTGGATATCCAACGGCGGCGCCATAAAGGTATAGCACAATCCCATAACGGGAAAAGTAATAACGATCATGACTCATATTTGATATCAGAATGTGGGAGTCGCCATTTACATTACAAACTTCAGAAGCGACGAAAGATGTACGCCATGTACAAATTCCAATAAATTTTTTTATGTATTTTTCATGCGTAAAAATGTTTCATTCCGGCATATGTTTATAAGCTATGTTAGAGGCTATTGGGAAGTGAAAATGCAATCACAAATATGCTACTACTACTTAATTGAAACCACATTCAGAATGCGACACCAAGTAAAAGTATATCTGAGTGGTGAGTGCAAGAATGCCCGATAGTTTAAATTACATGTTACTAACTGATTTACATTATTTTTCTCTATTATTGGTTTTTTGGATTGCATCTATAAAAGTTATTTTATTGAATGTGTGCACCACCATTGTAATATTTAAACTTTACTTCATATAAAAATATTTGGTAGTTTGTTGACAATTATCTCCTTTTAAACATAAATTGTCTTTTGAGAGAAAAAGGGAAATACAATATTTTTTTATCGATTGCTCAGTGAGAATTAAGGGCAACTTAATGTTTGTACCTTCAGTACATCACAAACTTGACGATTACAGACAGTATGATACGAGGGTATGACTGAGGAATTTTAATAAACTATTAACTTTTCGTGGCAAGTGATGCATTAGTATGAGACATTTATAATCTGCTCAATATTCATTAAAGATGTTGTTTAAATTTACATGAAAAGCATGCTTACATTTATTTATCTATGTATGTATGTATGTATGTATGTATGTATGTATGTATGTATGTATGTATGTATCTATCTATCTATCTATCTATATATCTATATATCAATCAATCAATCAATCAATCTATCTATCTATCTATCTATCTATCTATCTATCTATCTATCTATCTATCTGGCTGTCTGGCTATCTGTCTGTCTGTATATCAAACTATCTATTCATACATATATATGGTGTGGTGGTGGGGTAAACTCGGTAAATTTCTAGAATTGTTAGAAGAGTAGAAAAGATCACAATCAAGTCGTCGTATTTGTTCCTGCTTGTTTACTCTCAGAATTCATATCTGACATATTAGAACGTACTTTTATCTGTTCGTTGTCACTGCAGAATGTATCAGACTCAATTGGTGGATTAGAATATTTGTCATAGCTTCGACGTGATGTTATGCAACGTTTTTCTACTGGTCGCATTTTTTATAAAAAGAATTCTGCGAGGAAACTAGAACAAAGATGTTTTGGTATTTACTCTGCTTGTCGCCAGAATTGGTAACGTGGAGCCGGTAAAATTACAGATAACTACATTTCTACTGTTGTCTTGCAAACTAAAATAAGATCCCTTATTTCAACAAAATATATGGAGTGCACTGGGTAAGCATGGTTTTAATGAACTAAATCGTAGTGGCCCACTGTTGCATTTCCATTCTGTACTTGATTTATCCGCAACACCTTTTTTCGCAGCAAACGGAAACAGGAATTACATGAATTCATCGTCGTTCGAATCAGGGCCTTGTCTTGACATGCAAACGTGATCTACAGGATATCTGTAGCTGCAAAGTGCTAAGCACAGTGAAACGAGACACAAACAACAAACAATTTCGAGTAAAAGAAAATGAAGCTTAAAAAACAAATAAATGTTTGTACAAAGGATTGAAAACACGAAAGCAACTGAGTCGTTGTAAATTGTCACTGCCCGCACGTTGGGTTTCTTCTGTACGAAATACAATGAAGTTACCTTCGATGGAACTTGAGGAAACTTTAAGGATGAAGTATTTAATTTAGGTGCAGTGGTTTGGAGGTATAAGGAGAGGAAGCATAGGGATTAATTCATCTCAAACAACCCTAATATTTTTAAATTGTGAGAAACAAAACAGGCTCTTCATAAAATATTAATTGAACGAAGCGTAAAAGATCAGAAACACGCCGAAGGTTTATGCCAGAGACAAAAATCTCTGGAACAAAGTACATGTGAATTGGAAAATTGAATGGTGGCACAATTTTTCATAGGCTGTGCAAAATGATATTCGATCACAAGAGTAAAATATTTTATGTCTCGACGCTGGGTTCTGAGAAAAGGCAAGAAAGAATGAAAAGCGTATAAATGTTAATGGAAAACGTGTGAAAAGACCAAAAAACTTTGTCCAACGAAGTATCCTCACATATATTTTCGTAAGAATGCTAAGAGGTGAATGAATTAACAAAATCATCTCATCAGCATTATTACAAATGCTCTGTCACCAACTTTAGGCTGATACTTTTTTTAGCACCGCCAGCATTATAAAAGAAATGTTGAAAATGTTGGACTCACGGCTTATACAATAGGAACAAATACCGTCAGGCAGTATATTTTATCTTTTGTTCTAACAACTCCGAAATTCTACACTTACACGCACTCACACTCTATGTATTTATATGTATGCATGTAATGTACGTATGTACTTATGATGTATCTATATCTGTCTATATGCATCTATCTGTCTACCTATCTACTTATGTATCTAGATATCTTTATATCTGTATATAGTGAAATGTTTCAATAAAAGACTTTCTACTTGCTGTATGGTAGAGAATATATATATATATATACGTAAATGTAGAACGTTGGGATGAGTGCTCAACAACGCATTGGCGGATAAATAATTTCTTTATTTGTGAATTAAGTCTACCATTGGATTCATGTTAAGAAGTGTAGGAGAATATCGAAGTATCTTAACGATTTTTCAAGCCGATCACATGCAGAAACGTGTTCGCCTCCATTTTGGAAAACAATCTCGTTTGGTTCACGAGATTTACAAGAAATCCCAGTACTCTTAATTCACAAATAAAGAATATATATATATATATATATCTATACATACACATATAATTTGTATATATGTAGAAATATTTATATACATATATGTGTATGTCTGTATGTATATACAGAATAACAGAGAAAGGTATAAATCAATACACATATAAACCCCCTCTCATATTCTTTTATACATATTCATTGTCGTATAAATATACGCTTAATTTTTCATGGTCCCTTATTTACTTCAACAATGGTTTTATTATATTATTCTTGGTAGAATTCATAAGATTGATATAGCAATATTCCTTATTCCATTTAATCAATTGATGAATTGTTAGATTGTTGATATGTTTGCGTTTGAATACCCTATGTAGGAATATAATTATAGTTAAAACGATGCGGTGGTGTACCTATTGAACAGGTTTGTATAGTATTGCAGACATGAGAATTGATTTATCAATCATTCATTCACTAAAATAATTGACGTCATGTCAGTTATGCTCATTATTCGCTGCCAGATATGATGTACCACAATTAGATTCAAATCGTGCCAGTGTGTGTTGGCTATAATCTCGTGCTTTATTGACTCTTGACAGTTTATCACCTTTTAATAAATGTTCAGCGAGCTGACACAAAAGTTCATGCGTTCCATCAAATTGATAGATTGTTTCAAACATGAAAGATACTAATCAAATACATGCAGTATATAGATATTACAGTTGTCTCATCAATATTTACTACTCTGCAGCACCAGATCAGACAGAAGTATTTGTGAATCCTATTGAAAGTAGTGTAAATTTGTTTAAATTTAAGTTTATGACATGTTCGTCCAGTAAAAAAGAACATTCTTAAATTGATTATGTGTTGTGGAAATAGCGGAATATCTTATAATATCAAAATAGTATATGTGAATGATGCATATATTATTTTCACACAGGAAATGATATTCACTACTACATTCTTAAATGCCAGTTTACAGTTTTACTATCTATCAACGACTGTCTTATTGAACTTAATTTATCTGCAAACGCGCAGTTGACAGTTACGGTAACAAATGCAGTAGAACAATGAAACACTTTCATGTAGGTATTGCATTGTACTGTGTGTAGACATTCCATTGTACTGTTTGTACACTTTCCACAAAGCAAATAACAAACATATTTGAATATAAATCTTTTGAAGCTTCCATGGGAATTGGGATCAAGTGCTCTAATTAAAATAGTTATCTTATAATTTATCCAGAAGATTTAAATATTCCATGTACTTTACAGGGAGTCATACAAAGCAACGACTGGTGCAGATTAGGAACAAAATAAATTTCAGCATATCGGCATCTACAGTAATTAAAGGAAATAAACTAGAGAGTAAATTGTTGTATGAAAGCTGGATGTGTACTATGAATGCGCCGTAAGATGTATTACTGTTATTCTAAGTGAGTAATCAAATTGTAAAATATATTCATATTTTTATTTCTCTCTCCACCACATACATCTCTCCTTCGGTGAACACATAGAAAGATGTATCTTGAAACTAATAATGGTATAGCTAATAGCATGTAAAATATTTGTTTAAAGAGGGCCACGGGAAAAGAGTCAACATATGAGAGACGTTCTACCAATGGGCCAATTCATTCATTCAAATTTCTCTAGTCAATAGAGAAACTTTATTCCTGCTAGCTGGATTTGTATGTTGGTCATAAGATGCACATAAAAGAATCCATTTATATGAACGGCAGATATATATGTATATGTAAATATATATACATATATATATATATATATATATATATATATATATATATATATATATATATATATATATATATATATAATTAATCGTATGTAAGGGAAATAGTAATTAATAAAATGTTCACCTCCAAGCGGCATAGCGTATAAAAGTTTAGTCCAAAGACTATGAATTACTCATAAGGTTGTGTATATTAAAATACATAACAGGAATCCACTTATTGGATTCCTTACGCTAGAGAGAACTGCTAGGTTCTAGAACCATAAAATTAGGAATAAAATCCCGAAAGGAACGAAATGAAAAATAAAAACTTTTACAATATTTATCCGATATAGTAAAAGTTTTTATTTTTTATTTCGTTCCTTTCGGGATTTTATCCCTAATTTTTGTGGTTCTAGAACCTAGCAGTTCTTCCTAGCGTAAGGAATCCAGTAAGTGAATTCCACTTATGTATTTTAATATACGCTGTACCTTATGAGTATACATATACATATATATGTGTGTGTGTGTGTGTGTGTGTGTGTGTGTGTGTGTGTGTGTGCGTGTGTTTGTGTGTGTGTTTATATATGTATTATGTATATATATATATATGTGCATGCATGCATGTATATGATCTCATAGAGAGTGATAAAGCATATATTTGCGAGCATATATGTATTTCAACATGTTTCTATCTATGTTCTAGTTCCCTTTTAATGTTATAAAGCTTCAGACAAATGGAAATAATTGACAAAGTTTTCCTCAATTTTCTTTTATTCGGCTATGTTTTTTTTTTTAACTTTTTTGTGTGTGTGGAACATCTTTACTGTCACTCTGTTGAAAGACATGCAAACATCTATGGAAGTCAAGATGTATTCCCATTATCAATTGCAAGAGACATCTTTGTGCGTGATATAAAGACCGATTTCGAGCCGATATTTTTTTCTTTAAAAGAAAATAAATCTTATTAATTACTCCATGTTTGACGTAGAATACAAGACACATTTGAAAGAATGAAATGCTATATATAGAATCATGTAATTAATATGAAAAAAAAAATACAGCACTACTTCTATTTCACGTGTGCTAACGGAAATCTTATTGTCAGAGAATATTCCCATTTAAAAATCTATGCATTCAAGATACTTTTTCTTTTACGACATAGTTGTAACTTTAGAGAATTTAGACGAAGCGTCTTATGACTCTTATATCTGTATTCGTACATTGTTTCCTAATATTAATAGACGCCGTTATTCTCTAAAATATGCTGGAGATTACATCATTATTGAAGCCAATACAAAATACCAAATTAGTAAAAATTTTTTTTTTCCTTTTCTGGTGATTTGAAAGGCAAACAACTGTTCATATGCTGGGCACATGCAAACGTATTCCTGTATTTTACCTTACATATTGACTGAAATACACACAAACACACACATATGTGTGTGTGTATGTATGTGTATTTATATATCGGGAATAAATGATGGATTTTTCCCTTATGAGGTTTTTTTCACGCTATATATATATATATATATATATATATATATATATATATATACGTTTATGTGTGTATACGTGTGTGTGTGTTGGTGTATACATACAAACAGCCACAGAGACAGACAGGCAAACAGACATACATAAAGCTAAAAAATACGTCGAGTGGTAGAAAATATGTGGCGTCCACCATAAATACAGACGCCTATATGACATTAGCATATACGATGTGAATGGAATGGGTACGGGCTACAAGACAAAGAAACAACGTATCCCTGCCTGCAACTCATTTTTAACTGTCGTTTCCACACGCGCTCTTACCGCTGATTGAACTAATTGGCGACGAAACGTATTTCTCTCATTACCGGTTCTTTTCTCCGCTTTTCTTTGTTTACCAGATTAATCGTGTTCCAGACTACAATCATAGTTTTAAATTATCTGGAAAAAAAAACCACGAAAAAAACTGTTCGTTCTAACAAATGTCATGAAAGCTTTATATGGATTACTTGATATCAGCGCTAAACATAACGATTTAGTCATATCTCCCTATTGTGAAATATTGAAAATTGCTTTGCAATTTACAATTGTTTCGATTTCTCTTATGTGACTACGTGACTGTATTACTAATGTGCAAATTCACAGAGATAGAGAAAAAAAAGTAACGTTATAAAATTTTGACGCAACCTTTCCAGAAGTATAATTATAGAGAATTGCTCTTATTTTTAGATTTTAAATGCAAATACACACACCACCTCAGCCATTAAACTGGAATGTTTATTTGATGTATTGACTCTTTAAAATTAAAATTATTTCCTAACTATTAATCGGTTAAAGATATATTTTCATTTATTCATATAACATCGACTGAGAAATGAGTGCGCATGACACTGGCTATGAGTGAGAAAATATTAAAACATCACAGAAGAATGAGTAACATTAGAGAATCTGAGTAGATATATATAAGGAAAGAAAGTGCTACTACATTTCAAAAGTACGTAATATAATCAAATACGTGTACATATGTATGTTTGTATAAACTATTTGTTAGTACATACATACACACACACACACACACACACACACACACACACACACACACACACATATATATATATATATATATATATATATATATATATATATAGATAGATAGATAGATAGATTCTTCGAAACGCTTAGTTTAGAATAGGAGCAGCTGATGAAGGAACTATTCTCTATGTGGCCTGTTTGTTTTCTGGCTCTCTTTATGTTCTGTTTTTAATTTTGTCCAGGTTTTTTTCTTTGTGGCGTTCTGTACCCAGATATGCATCTATATATACATGTAGATGTAGGTTTGTACATACATGTACGTATACATGCATATACTCATATATTATTTGTATTATTATTTGTATTATTTTATATATATACATATATATATATATATATATATATATATATATATATATATATATATATATATATATGTATATATATATATATATATATATATATATATATATATATATATGAAAATGAAAAAAAGCCAGAATGCTGAACTGGGAGCATAATTTAATAAAGATTTTTTCTAACCGGTTTTCATTGCGATGAAGCAAGTTATCAAGAAGAAGGAGAATCGCAATGAAAACCGGTTAGAAAAAATCTTTATTAAATTATGCTCCCAGTTCAGCATTCTGGCCTTTTTTCATTTTCCTATTATTTCTCCACGTGCGGTTAACACAACCCCACTATTTACTGACTTATATATATATATATATATATATATATATATATATATATATATATATATATATATATATAGAAAGAGAGAGAGAGAGAAAGAGAGAGAGAGAGAGAGAGAGGGAGAGAGAGAGAGAGACTGATAGAGAGATAGAGAGAGAGAGAGAGAGAGAGAGAGAGAGATAGAGAGAGAAATTAACGTCATTGCTCTACAATTTCTTTTTACCAGTTACGTTTACAAAATATTACTGAAGCCACGCTATAGTAGAAGGTAGTTAGCGAAGTTGCCATTGACTGAAAATAAATAGATGTACAAATGAGGGTTTGTCCGACTGCCTATATATCTTTTATCTTTCATTTGTTTGGGTCATGATATCACGGCCATGGTGGAGCACCACCTGAAATAATATTTACTAGCACTTTTGCTCTATCGGTCTCTTTGGCTGAACCGCAATATAACGGGGAGGTAAATACACCGATACTTGTTGTCAAGCGATGGTGAGAAGAAAAGCACAGACAGAAATACACATACATACATACATACATACATACATATATATATATATATATATATATATATATATATATATATATATATATATAGAGAGAGAGAGAGAGAGAGAGAGAGAGAGAGAGAGGTACATGCATATACTTTGTTTTTTAGGTTTCACATCTACTACTTCCAGATTTATTGAGGAATTCCCTCGAGTCTATTCAGTTTTATTGGTCGTCAAGCCATAGTTCCTGTCGTGATACCTAGTTGTCTTACGTATGGTTTGTCCACTCATGTTGACACCTTTGCTATTTATTGATCTATAGGTATAATTCTGGTTACTATTATTGCCATTGTTCATAAGGAAAACTGATAAATTTACTATCCTTGTGTGCTGCTATAATTTCTTTTCTGTTCTGCTAAGTTTTTACTATTGCTAGAAGCTAATCTAATCCCATTTTCATTAAAAATTCTATAGTATATACTGTCTTTTGGAAAATGTTTAATCAATGCCGATTAAAGCAATGTTGGTATATAGGAAATTATTTGTTTTCCGAAGGGAATTATATATCATTCGATATAGCTAGAGATATCCATGTTACTGAGGTATGCATTTCTATTTCTACCTAAGCTTTTTGTAAAAGTGTGTAATCTATTTATCTGGTTCTTATTATGACATTGGGTTTCTTTGGTATTATATTTGACATTATATTTGTGACTTATTTGTATATTACTTTTTATATGGATTATTTATTTTTTACCTACTATTCATACGTAAACCACTTTGTATTTTATTTGACACATGTTCAAGTAAATGTGTACTCTCCTTTTTGTTTCTAGGTACTCTATATAAATGGATGCGTGGCGTTCAATCATATAACAATAATAATAATAAATATATATATATATATATATATCCTAGCAGAAATACCCGGCATTGCCCGGGTTAAAGAGAATAATGAATTCTAAAAACGCCGTCTAGACTACGCAACCCTCAACTGTTAGTAGCTACGATATCATATTTCTACTTTAATAACTCTCCAATCCATGCCAGCATGGAACATAGACACTAAGTGGAATGCCAGTCTCTCATCTGGGAAGGCCTTGAAATCAATGTTACCAAGTGGGGACTATGTGTGTCGCAGTGATAATAAAAAGACTCAAAGGAGGTCTGCAACGAAATAATTTTACTCACCACTTTGCAAATGAATCAGTGGAGGCAAAGATGCGTCTCATTTACTTGACAATTTATGCACCACATTGCAGAAATCACAATGTAAGTATATCTGAAAGGGTAGTCTTACACTGTTGTACCGTTGAATTACAAATAATGCTCATCTGTTATGTTCGGGTTAACATTTCATCAACATCAAAAATATATGAATTTTCATGGCAGTTATGGCCGTTATGCATAGAATATAATTTCCAAATTTCATAAAGACACATTCAGTACTTTTGACGTAGTTTTGGATAAGAAAGCAAATGACTAATGTGTGTGTTTGTGTGCATGTGTATGTGTGTGATGGGTGTATATATGTATAGATATATGAATGCATGTATATATATGTATATATGTGTACATATTACATGTACATCTATATATATATATGTACATCTACACATATGTATACATTTACACGTATGCATATAGATCTATATCTATATATATGTCTATACATATACGTGTACATATACATCTATACGTATACATATACATCTCTCTCTCTCTCTCTCTCTCTCTCTCTCTCTCTCTCTCTCTCTCTCTCTCTTCTCTCTCTTTCTCTCTCTCTCTCTGAAAGTATCTGTAATTACAGTATCGAAATGTGATTGTTTCAGTTAGTGGAATACCGTGTACATATACATCTATATGTATACATATACACCTCTCTCTCTCTCTCTCTCTTTCTCTCTCTCTCTCTCTCTGAAAGTATCTGTCATTACAGTATCGAAATGTGATTGTTTCAGTTAGTGGAATAGTTTCATTTTTAAAGTGAAAGTATTTGACATGAGTGTTTTTGTTTCACTTTTGACTCGTAATACTTAAATATTGGAGGAGATATTATGTTGCCGTGGGCTCGAACTCTGCAAGAATTAAAAAATTTGGGGGGACTAAAACACTACTGGAACACTAAGTAAGGCATCTGTAAAATTTGAATGAAATTGGTTGCGTAGTTCTCGAGTTTTAGGGATTCACACACACACACACACACACACACACACACACACACACACACACACACACACAGACAGCCAGACAGGCAGACAGACAGACAGACACACATTCTCATATTTATAGATATTGCATATATATAATATATATATCAAATAATAATATATATATATATATATATATATATATATATATATATATATATATATATATATATATATATATATATATATATTGTATATTGTATATTGTATATTGTATATAACAATGATATATATATATATACATATATATATACATACAACTATATATATTATGATGGTGTGTGTTTGGAGACTTAAGTTCATTCTGTGGTCCTTTTTTAGCAGGTAAATGTTTTGAAGGATGGTGTCGAAGTCTTCATTTTTAAGAGGGTTGTGAGTTTACATGTATGGTATATATATATATATATATATATATATATATATATATATATATATATATATATATATATATATATATATAATGACCCTCCATGTTTGTTTTCGTTCGGTTTCCTTGTATGTCTCCACTGTCCTGCTTCTGTTCCCAACTTTGACTTTTCATAAATCCCAAATTTTATTTTGGTAATAATGGGAACAACTGTATTCGAAGACTCATATTGTTGTTCAATGGTCGAAATGAAGAGTAGATAAACAGCCAACAACTGATGAATAGTCGTTCTTTGTGTTACTTGTCCTGTTTTCCATTTGCTTCTCTCGCTGTTTGCGTATCGAACTCATTTCTTTTCGTATTTCATGTGTTGTTTACTGTTATTGACGTCCTGTACCAATATATGCATATGCATATATATATATATATATATATATATATATATATATATATATATATATATATATATATATATATATATATATATATATATATATATATATATATATATATATATATATATATATATATATATATATATATATATATATATATATATGTATATATATATTTTTATATATGACGTTGACCACTAATTTTTTAATAATATGTATATATATATATATATAGATACATACATACGTACATACATGCATACATACATATATATATATATATATACATACATACGTAGTTACATACATATATAGATCGATAGATCGATAGATAGATAGATAGATAGATAGATAGATAGATAGATAGATAGATAGATAGATGAGAGAGTTGCTATGTGAAAGCACGTGGTTGGATTATAAAAGACAACATAGAGTGAAAAAACTACTGAAGATTTGTGTTATATGGTTAAAGAATATACTTGCATCGTTATGTTAGAAAATTGTTGTAAAATTTCGTGTATAGTAACATTGTTTTTGTTAAAATAACCGGTTTCGTATTTTCTTTTCAAATTTCTCTAATTTCGTTACTTATATTATGTCATCACTTCGCTATAATGCGAAGTAATGTCAGATCCTCAGAAAGGCAAAATTATTTTCTAATATAACGTACGAAAAAGTGAAAAAAATTGGTCGACCAAATTGCGCAACATGCCCAAACCTTCTAGAAGGATCAGAATTGCATTTCAAAGAGGGACAAAATTCAAAATCAAATATGACTTTACCTCAGAAAACTACATTTATGTTATACGATGCTCGCGCTGCCACCAAAGCTACATAGAATCCACGGGATTAATGTTCAGACGCAGATGCACTCTGCACCGGCAGCAGATTGCATTCCCAGAATACACAATGATACCCTTTAGTGAACACATTGAGAAATGCGCAAAGGAACAGCTACCACAACTTGTCATCTTTCCATTTTATCATAAATAACGAAACTTACCTCATTGAAAAAATATAAACCAAAACTTAACAATTTCTAACATTCTATTCTTTCTAAACCAAATCATGTTAAATTAATAAAACATAGTCATTCCCAACATTATTGATTATCTCACTTATACCGAAAAAGGAAAGATTATAAATTGTGGTAGCATTTGTTTTGCGCATTTCTCAATATGCTCACTAAGAGGTATCATTCGGTATTCTGGGCATGCAATCTGCTGTCGATGCAGAGTGCATCTGCGTCTGAGCGATAATCCTGTGGACCCTATGTAGTTTTCGTGGCAGCCCGAGCATCTTATTACATGAATAAGGTTTTCTGAGGCACAAGTAAAGTCAGATTTAACTTTGAATTTCTGTCCCTCTAGAAGGTTCAGAATTCCTCTTCAAAGAGGGACAGAAATTCATAGTTAAATCTGACTTTACTTGTGCCTCAGAAAACCTTATTCATGTAATAAGATGCTCGGGCTGCCACGAAAACTACATAGGGTCCACAGGATTATCGCTCAGACGCAGATGCACTCTGCATCGACAGCAGATTGCATGCCCAGAATACCGAATGATACCTCTTAGTGAGCATATTGAGAAATGCGCAAAACAAATGCTACCACAATTTATAATCTTTCCTTTCTATCAATGTGCCATTAGAACACCAACACAAATTAGATTAAATAAGGAAACCTTTTTCATTCAAAAATACAAACCCAAACTTAAACATTGCTAACTCATTTAAATAAAGAAATTCATCACACCACTGAGAGGGAAAAAATATAGAACAAAACCATAGTAAATTAATCAAATTCTACCACCTCCTAGATTTCGATTATCTCCCTTATACCGAAAGAAATCCCTAATTACCTCCCCCTATCTAGAACTCTTCTTTTCAGACTGGAGCGAACACATGTTACAATGAAGTAGAGAAATTTGAAAAGACAACACGAAACCGGTTATTTCTTCAAATACAATGTTTATATACCCAACAAATTTTATAACATTTTTCTGACATAATTTAAATATATACTTTAACCATGTAAGACAAGCCTTCTGTAGTTTTTTCACTCTTATTATCTTATATATATATAAATATATATATATATATATATATATATATATATATATATATATATATATATATATATATATATATATATATATATATATATATATATATATATATATATATATATATACGTGCGCATATACGCACATATAAATACGTACACGACCATAGACGCCCAAATACATGTAGTGGATTTGTAATTAGGTTTCCAGTGACAGCTAATCAAGGAACATTTAAGGAATAGACACATTCAATAGTTCCAGGTGCGCAAGACGCTGTGTAATTCAAACAACCGTCGTCTCCAGTCTAATTCTCACTGACATCCCAGTGTTTCTCGTTGCATGTGATGCTTATCTGTTCAAACGTGTTGAGAATTTATTGACGTTATGCTAGGAAAAGCTGCGCAGGAAATTATGTTTCGTACAAATATATATCCTCTAAGGTTTATTCGCATTTTTTTTCTCACATTTGTTTAAGAGAAAAGGCTTGTGAATGTGTATGCGTTTGTATCTTTCTGTGTGCTTTCGATTTTGTGGCTATGCGTTTATGTCCGTGTGTTTGTGCTTGTGCGTGTTTATGTGCGTCTGTGCTTGTTCTTGGGCGTTTTTGTGTTTGTTTGTGTGTGTGCGTGTGTGTGTGTGTGTGTGTGTGTGTGTGTGTGTGTGTGTGGCCTTAAAGTAAAGTGCCAGAATATATTAGAAATATTCCGATGACATAAAGCCTGAATACACCTGATATGCACTGGAAGAATTCAATGGGAACAATAAATAATGATTCCTCTACATGTGTAGTTTGATTCATATATTTGAGAAGTAACGTCACTTAACCAGAAAAAAATGTTCTTATTATCATCAGTAATGTTATTAAGTGTAAGTTCTTCATCGCCATTGTGGAAAAAATTTGCTTTGGTTCACCCCTCAAATAAATATAGAGTCAAAAGCGATACGAGAGGAATTAAACATGCGAGAAATTGATGTACTTTTCAGAGTCGGTGTATCATACTTTCCGTCGATCTTTTTTAAGTTCCATCCCACTGAATCACTAGGTGTAAACTTTTCTATTATACATACACACACAAACACACACATACACACACACACACTCCTCATACAGACGCGCGCATACACACTCATACTGCGTGAGCATTTTGTGACAGATTTATTAAAAGACACTCAAGGTATTGTAGTGAAAATGGAGGCAAATCATTTCAAATCCTTCAACATTGAAGACAATTACTATGCGTTTCTCACTGAAATACTGAAATAATCTATCAGAATTATATATATATATATATATATATATATATATATATATATATATATATATATATATACAGGGATTAGCAATTGAGTTGCTTCTCCAACATACTGAAAATTTAGAAATAGCAGTCAAAGAACTACTGATTCCAAACTACAAATTTTCTCCAAGGTGGATGGCGATATTTATGGCACACATAGAACAGAAAACCGGAGGGAAAAGCGTAAACAAGCCAAGCTTTTAGTTAATTGGATACGAATCGTTTCATGGTTAAGTGAATAGAAATTTCACTATTCCAATCTTCAGCCTCAATATTCTGATAAATTTGAAAGTGTCTCTAAAAAAATTCACGGTAATCTTTGGCCATGCGACACCAAAAATCAACGATAAGAAAGGCACTTACGAATTCATCGGCTAGCGAGTTCAGGCACCTCACCTCAAAGAAATCTATTCCATGTGCGTCACAAATAGTCCCGTATGAAAAAAAGTTCCGTGTCGAAACTGGATTACGGTTTAGCCATCTAACTTAGAGATATCAAATATAAATATACAAGAATAAGGGCAGAGAATCGTCAATTAATAATAGAATTAATAATTAACAATTCTGCCAAGTAGTTCAGTATGAAAAACCTTGATATCTCTAAGTTAGATGGCTAAACCGTAATCCAGTTTCGACACGGAACTTTTTTTCATACGGGACTATTTGTGACGCACATGGAATAGATTTCTTTGAGGTGAGGTGCCTGAACTCGCTAGCCGATGAATTCGTAAGTGCCTTTCTTATCGTTGATTTTTGGTGTCGCATGGCCAAAGATTACCGTGAATTTTTTTAGAGACACTTTCAAATTTATCAGAATATTGAGGCTGAAGATTGGAATAGTGAAATTTCTATTCACTTAACCATGAAACGATTCGTATCCAATTAACTAAAAGCTTGGCTTGTTTACGCATTTCCCTCCGGTTTTTTGTTCTATGTGTGCCATAAATATCGCCATCCACCTTGGAGAAAATTTGTAGTTTGGAATCAGTAGTTCTTTGACTGCTATTTCTAAATTTTCAGTATGTTGGAGAAGCAACTCAATTGCTAATCCCTGTATATTTATAATGATAAATAGTCTTACCGATAAAGGTTTTTTTCATACTGAACTACTTGGCAGAATTGTTAATTATTAATTCTATTATTAATTGACGATTCTCTGCCCTTATTCTTGTATATTTATATATATATATATATATATATATATATATATATATATATATATATATATATATATATATATATATATATATATATATATATATATATATATATATATATATATATATATATATATATGTATGTATGTATGTATGTATGTATGTATGTATGTATGTATGTATGTATGTGTATATGTATATATCTATGTATATATATATATGTATCAATAATTATCGCCAAGCCAACATGGCAGTCCCCAAAATAGGACGAATGCTGCCGTGGATTAGCTCCAAGAGGCCATCACCTCTAGCTAGCTATGTGACACACAAATCTTTGTCCTTTATAACCTTCGAACAGAGGAGGTCAGCAGCTTCCCCTTGCTGGTTTGGCATCTGCAGACTGGACTTAAGTCTCTCTAAAGGAGACTCCGAGTACCGCTGACGGATTTCATTTGTTTTATACCTTTTGTTGTTTCTTCTTCTTCTTCTTCTTCTTCTTCTTCTTCTTCTTCTTCTTCTTCTTCTTCTTCTTCTTCTTCTTCTTCTTCTTCATATTTCTTAGGTAGTATGATTTCTTGTTTGCATTTGTTAGCTTCCTTAAATACTGAAAACAGCTTTTTCGTTTTGCTCGTGTTTTGTGGCTATTTGTATTAGTTTTCCTGGCTTCTGAAAGTAGGTATTTTTGCAGTCCTATGGTTATCATTTTATAATAGTTTTCCAGCAGTATAAGGCCTCCACTGCCTTCTGTACGTTGTATATATAGCCTTTGCATATCAGATATTGGGTGGTGCATCCTAGATCCTGTCATTAGTTTTCATGTTTTCCTGTCTATTTCCGTTAGTTCATTTAGTGTCCAGTTAAGGATATTGTAGCTGTAACTTATAACTGGGACGGCTAAAGTGTTAATACCTATTATCTTGTTTTTAGCCTTGAGCTCTGTTTTCAGTATTGATCTAAATCATCTATAGTATTCTTTCTTTATTTTCTCTTTCATTTGTGTGTGTTTTATCCTATCTAGTTCATTGATTCCTAAATATTTGCATGTCTGGCTGTGGTCTAATTCTTTTATTTCATTGGCTTTATCTTGTGTGACGTTGCTACTCTTAACTAGTTTTCCTCTTTTCAGAGTTGCTTTGGCACGTTTTTCTAATCCAAATTTCATATCTATTTCTTTGGAAAATCCATGTACGGTTTGTAGCAGTGTTTCCAGCTGTTTATCATTTGTAGCGTATAGTTTTAGGTCATCCATATATAAAAGGTGGCTGATTGTTTTGCCGTAACATTTATATCCGCATCCAGTTTTATTTAGTATGTCAGATAAAGGATTCAGTGCCAAGCAGGACAGAAGTGGAGAGAGGGTATCTCCCTGGAATATTCCTCTTCTAATGGGGATGACTTTGGTCTTCGTGAATCTCTATTTTGTTTGGAGCTGTAGCACTGTCTGCCATTTATTCATAGAGTGTGTTATGTATTTTTTAATTATTGGTGCTACCCTGTTTATGACAAGTGTTTCGAGGATTCACGTGTGGGGAACACTATCAAAAGCCTTTCAGTAGTCGATCCAGGCCATACTGAGGCCTTTCTTATTTCTGCGGCTGTCTTCAGTTATGGCTTTATTGATCATTAATTGATCTTTACAGCCGTATGAGCCCTTGCAGCATCCCTTCTGCTATTCTGGAAACAGGTTGTTTCTTCCAGGTGCTTACTCAATCTTTGCGATATTATTGCAGTAAAGGCTTTGTTGATTGTAGGGAGACATGTTATAGATCTGTAGTTTTGTGGCTTTACCGTTTCCGTGGATTTGGGAATAACGGTAGTTTTCCCTTTCGTTAAGCCATTCAGGCATTGTCTCTGGCTCTGATAGTATGTCGTTAAAGTTTTCAGCCAGCTTTGTGTGTATGCCTGTTAGATATTTTAACCAGAAGTTGGGGATCTTGTCGTGTCCAGGTGCTTTCCAGTTGCTTAGTCTTTGCAGTACCTGGATGACCTCTTCAGATGTTATAGGGGTCCAGAATTGCTCAGCTACTAAGTTCGTTGTTTTAATAGTCCTTTTCTGAGGTAGTTCCTTCACCGATGATATTTCTTTCCAAAGTTCTTCCACTTCTTCTGCTGTTGGGGCTGCAGTAATGTCTATTTTATTTTTGCAAAGTTCTTGGTAGAACTTTTTGCGCGTTGGAGTTGAACTGTTTGTTTTGTTCAAAGAAACGTTGGCGTTTCTTATACCGGCGAATCTTTTGTGCTCTGGCAAGAATATCATCATTTAGCTTTTATTTTACCTCAGGTAAATTTTTTTTTGTAATGATGTATTTGCACAATATCTTTGTTTTCTTCTTGTTACTTAGTAGTGATGATTGTCTACTAATTTCGTTATGAATGGACAATCTTTTCTCATTTTCTAATTTTGTTCGGGTGGTGGAACTCCTGTTTGGATGGATTTGAGGGAGTATCCTGCTTCTTATGTGGCTGCAGTGGCTGCCGCATATATTATGTCATTTAGCTCAGTGATATTGCCTGTTGTTTCTGTGGTTGTTAGTTCTGTGACGGCCAGGTTTATGCCATTTATTATTGATGTTGTTTTATTGTCTATTTTGATTTTTGGGAGGTATAATCTTTGGTCCATTCTGGGATCTGTGGTTTTCAGTTCTTTGATTATTCTCATTTTTATAGTATTATAATCATTAGGTTTCCCGTCGTTATTCCCAGGTTTTAGATTTGTTTCGCCTTCCTTTTCATTCATATGTTTGTCTGTGGTGTTCTGGATTGGTGCTTTTTGTACGTTATTATATATCTCTACGGTCTGGGTTTGTTGTCTTTTGTTTACTTCGTTTTTGGTGGAAATGATACGTTTCTCTTCGTGTTTTACTATCTCAGTGTTTATATTATTTAGCACTGCTGTGTGGCTACTATCTACATTTTCCTGGTGTATTTTTTCCTTTTAATTCTTGTTTCTATTTCTGATATTTTTTTGCTTTGAGAATATATCTTCGTATGTTAGCTAGTTTATTTAGTTTATTAGGGTTCATTGCTGTATCCAAGTCTTTATTTAGGTTATTTTTCTTCCATATTTTATATGTATCTGTTGTTGATTTTCGTTCTTTGGGTAGAACACTGCTGTAAAATAAACGTGTAGGATTTAAATATATTCCTCACGTGTCCATTTATGTCTTTTTGGTTTTATTTGCGGAACATGAGGAACAACGTCCGGCCCTTTATTTTGACGGTCATCATTTTCGTAGGATACCTGTCCGTTCATTTCTGTTGTCAAATTGTTTTGCACGTGTAGTTTGTCGTACATTTTGTGTAACAAGTTTCAAGTACTCACTTCCAGATTGTTATTCTTGTGTTGAATAATACCGGTATTATTCCATTTATTTGTAATTTTTCTGTACATGGTGCTTGGGGCTGGAGATGGTCTGGTGTTGATGGATAGTAATGTATCAGGCGTGTTTACATGTGCTGTGCGAGCAGTGGAGATGATATCCAGTTAAAATACATCATTTCACTTGGAAAATAGAAATAATTTTCAATGAGTATTACTTACTCGGATATAGTCCAACCCTTTGTCAGCTATTTTTGTCTCCATGCGATATCTTTATTTCCGATGTTTTTGAATAAATTTTGGAACAGTGTTTTATCGCTATCACATGGTAATCCCTGTGTATCTGTTCTTGTTAATATCTTATTATTATTATTCAGTGACCTGAATAATAACAATAATATTAATAATGATAATAATATTAATAATTATAATAATAATAACAGCAACATCGAAAAATACCTTAGGAATGAGAATCCAGGTTCGAAATTTCCCCAAGACATCTGATGAAGGCTGGAGGGTATATCAGCCGAAACGTTGAGTTAACAACAAACAAGATAAGGACAAATAACCGTTAAATGTAAATAATGTAAATAATGTACACAATTCCTCATCTCTTAAATATAGAACTTTTAGATTATTACGATGTTATTTATCCTTTTCTACTCCGTGCTAGGCACACGCTTATGGTTGTTTGTAAATGTTACGAAGAATTGTTACTATTATGTTGTATTATTCTGTATACAAGGTGGGAAAAATGTCAATGCCTGAAACTTGATGCGCATATGCACTGACAGATGTTCGCACATTTCCTGATTACCAAATACTTTACAATCTGATATAGACACCTATTTGTAATTTAACAACATATACTTGTGTATATATGAGCAAATACATAAGTGAAGAAAGATGGATATATATATACAGAAAGAAAGATATATATATATATATATATATATATATATATATATATATATATATATATATATAGATAGATAGATAGATAGATAGATAGATAGATAGATAGATAGATAGATAGATAGATAGATAGGCGGACATTCAGACAGACAGACTGACAGACAGACTGACAGACACACATACACACAGACACACAGACTGATAGATAGATTGATAGATAGATAGATAGATAGATAGATAGATAGATAGATAGATAGATAGATAGATAGATGTTTGTGTGTGTATTTATGTGTCTTATCACAGTCAAATTATGATGAAAATTACAATAATCTAAACTTTTTTAAAAAATGTTGTACAGTGACAGTCGCAATGTCAAAACGACATATCTGCCTGCTGGGTTTATAAATAGAACCGCAGGAAACCGCAGCAAAAGTATCAAATGACAATGCGATAAGAATTGTATAGGATTTTTAAGAAAACTAGAAAAAGAATTAAATTTACAATAAGCACATCAGTGGTATGGTTAAACTAGATTCCCTTATGCCCTCTAAAAGAATACTGAATAACAAAATTAATAGAATGAGAGAAGAAAAGTAAATGAATGGTCATTGAGAACATTTGGCACATTTCTATTACGTTAATTCGTCTTTAAGAGGTCTAAAATAGCTAAAACATCTCCAAATTACTACAAGGTAGATAAATTTGTATTCTTAAAATATCATATCCTTTCTTAGTTGAAAATTCTGTCAATGTGAATGTTTTAAAAACATTACTAAATTTCAAAGTATAAATTGTTAATCTTTATGCTTCTTATGGTTACAATATAATGTAGAGAGGTGCTACTACTGCTGCTATAACTAAGAACAATAAAAATAAGAATAACAATGACAGTAATAATCCTTTCTACTATAGGCACAAGGTCTGAAATTTGGTGGGGCGGGAGATAGTCGATTACATCAACCCCTGTGTTTAACTGGTGCTTAATTCATCGACCCCGAAAGGATGACGTCGACTTCCGAAGAATTTAAACTCAGAACGTAGATAAAGACGAAATACTGCTAAGTACTTCACCCGGTGTGCTAACGCTTCTACAAGATCACCGCCTTAACAGTAATAACAATAATAATAATAATAATGATGATAATAATAATAGTATGTGGTAGACAAAAGGAAAAAAGGAAACCAAGTTTATAGATATGGCAATGCTTGGGATGCACGCATAAATAACAAAGCACCAGAAAAGACTGAAAAGTACAGATTTCGAAAAGAAGACATTACAAGAACGTGGACTATGAGGAGAGTGTCTGTCATCCCAGGAGTTCTAGAGGCAGCCAGAGTACTAAGAACAAAGTTTGAGAAATATGTTTCACACTGGAATCTTTATCAGAAATGGAGATTTGAAACTGGAGATACATGGTACGATCACTAGTTCGAAAGAGTTCTGGAGCCGGAGAAATGCAAAATTTTATGGGATTTTCCTATTCAGACGGATAAGAAGCTAGAAAATAATAGGCCAGACATAAAAATAAAAGATCCATCGTGTCTGTCTGATTCAAAGATTGTAAAGAAAGAGAATGAAAAGCAAAATAATATATATATATATTGTCCCTTAAAATTTGAAAGTGCAAGAATTTGGAGTAAGAAAACTGAAGGCTGTGCCTGTAGTAATTGATGCATTTGGAACTGTAAATAAAGCGATTGACAAATAGTTGTAGAAGACTAGCAGCAAGTCCTGTGGAACTCGTTTTACTCTCAGAGACAGGAAAGATTATCAGTAGGTCTTAAGAACTTGTAAGACTATTGAAAGCTTGTTAATACCTAAGGTTCACCGGTAGTGGTAGAAACTCTCTACCAACATAAATTCTACCTGCAATAAGAATGATCCTGCCTTAAATCAACAACAACAATGATGATAATGATAATAATAATAATAATAATAATAATAATAATAATAATAATAATAATAATAATAATAATATTTTAAAAAGAATTGACGTAACTCTTCACACAGGTAAACAGTCAAGACGAAAAGCGCGATTCGATTGTAAGATATTTTATTAGTTGAACGATATATCAACAGTACGTCTGTCTTTGTCAAGTTCAAAATAAGAAGTGATAAAAATTCAAAATTACAGAAATTTAAATGTAAAGTATGTACGAGAGCAACCAGCGTCCATACGTTGATGGAATGATATCATCAGTTTGTAAGGTTCACCGGTAGGGGTAGAAACTTTCTACCAACCTTAAAAACTGATGATGCTCTGTTATTCCTTCTAGTTAACGAAGACAATACTATATAAATACTCATAATTGTTTATACTTTAGATCTAGTCATATTTTAGATGAGGATGTAAGTCGACTACATCGAAAGTAATATTTGATTTGTACTTTATTTCATTACACTAAAGAGTGTCGACTCAGAATATATCGAGCTTGGTAAAATACCGGAATTCATATTCAAAACATTTGTCATTTCCTCAGTAAATATTAGTAAATAATCAAAATAATCTTAGGCAATATCCAGTCCTTAATTAGCTTGTCAATTGTGTTATAGACTTTTGATATAAATTCATCAACAATTACGCAGACTTTTGAATAGAATCATATACCAATATTTCGAAATTTTATCATTTCGAAATCTTATCAAGTTATAGGCATTGGTAATATATCAGCAAAATGAATTTGTTTTAGATTAGGTTTTGAAACTAGCATGATCTTGAATACAAGGCAAACTATTCCAGGCTGTAGAGTATTCAATACATCTTGAAACACTTATATAAACATTACCAATTGCCAATAACCTCTGACAAATATACATGATGCTATAGAAATATGCATGGTATATGGCTTCAGGACTGGTTGGCTTGATGATTTGGATGGTTCAGGACCGGTTTCCTCGTTAGTACTATATATTTTCATTCAACCAAGGTCTTTATTCAATGCGTTAATACAACTAGAGTCATTGCAATGTTCTTAGTTATAATACTACACAAGTGAAAACACCTGGCAGGTTTCCTAAGGTTCATAAATTATTTTTGTTATTATTTGAATACCAACTATACATTGACATATTTATATGAAATTTCTGTTGATACATCATTTTTCGCTGACAACGGATTTGACTTATGTTGCTTCTAGTGAACTATAGCATTGTCAATTATGTACAGAAATGCTCCTTTGTATTTCTGAAGATATGAATTAACATCCATAAATTTATTTTAATGGGGACAGTTTTATTGTTTTCTAACAACAACAACGGTGCCATTTACTTTGTAAGTGCACAGAGAAAGGAACAGTATTCTGCTTTATAAAAGAAACCTGAGGCTGATTAATACATTATATAAGATTGTTAACAGAGAACTTACTCGCACAATCGACATAAATACATAAGTACGTAAATGAAAAAGGGGCAATTGTATATTAGTAGAATTTTTCGCACCGAGAGAAAGGACGAAAGTAGGTGAAAGGGAGAGAGAGATATTGAGAGAGGGAGGGAAAGAGAGGATGAGAGAGGGGGAGAAACAGAATGAAAGAGATGCAGAAGTAGACAGTTAGGGAGAGTGTTTTAAAATTTTGAGTTTTCATTTACGTGTGAATCTACTGTGTAAATTAATGGGGATTCAGTTTTGGACAAGTTTGTTGTAAATTTGAAATTTATATGGTTTATTACTTTTTCAATGAGCACTTGAAATATTTAGAAAACCGAAATATATTTACAAATGCACGCTTTCAATAAAACAGAAAACGAGTATAAATGCAAGTGGCAGGAAAATATATAACATTTTTGTTTTGAATCATGGCATTTGCGTTAGCATTCTCGGTTTTATTTCAAAACAGCATAATCAAATTATTGCATGCGAAATCACAACATAACTGAATCATGGAACACATAATCTCATGTATTATTGAAACATTGTGGATATTCAATATAAAGTGTTGCAGCCGTAACACCTATGAAAGATATAGAACATTAAACTGGTGAATGTCAGTTCACATTTCTCGTTTTTGTAAAATGATACCAAAATAATGAAGTTATTAAAACGTTTTTCCCTATATCATATAATAATAAAATAAAATAAAATATTTTCCGAAGTATGACATTTTGAACGGAATTTAGAAGAATTCTGATGAGAAAATTGATACTATAAGCTGCCGATTTGGATTGTTGGTCAATGGAATGTATTTAAATCTTACCGTTAACATTAGAAAATATATAAATGAGAAAATATCGCAATTCTTATGTAAATTGTAAATTGTGTGTTGATTTTAAAGATGAGAGTTTTATTTCTTGAGGATATATTTCGAGATTATGTATCTATGCAAATTTTATTATAACACGGAAAAAATATACGCGTTCAACAACGCGGGGGCAACGTAAATCATACCTGATATACTGTGATATATACCTCAAAGCTGATTGTTCTCCCTCGATAAGAAAAATTAGAAGAAAAAAAAACAAATATTTTCTATTATTTCTTACTTTTCACCATTTTTAATAAAGAATTGTTTTATTGGGGTCTAACGACTTGAAGAATAGTCACGGAAGCTCACTTTCACTATAATTACTATAATAAGGATAAGACCTTATTCCCTTGTGATATGGTGATATGCGTTCACATTCTTTAAGGAAAACTCAGAAGACGAATAATGATATACACCTTACTTCAAAATTAACTAAAGCTAGTATAATTGAATATATTATATCGCAAAATTTTACCAAGCGTATTACTTGATATTGTTGTTTGGCCTTATGGTAGCTTCGATTGAACAAATCTGTGATCGAAGAAATTCTTATCATGACCCTCTTATTTTTTGTATATCAGGGCTTACATGCCCATATATATTTGCATTAACATTTCTGCCAATGTCTTAGAATAGATTGATCGTTTCTAGTTAACGTCTTCCTAAGCAATAAAATCGATTTTTGCCGAACGAACGATATGTATTATGCAACTGTTTTTTACGACGTGTCTTACCTGTAGAAAATACCATGGTTTTCAACTACATAATACAGCAATAGTGCTTGGGAAAATACTAACTTGACGATGCTACTAACTTGTACTTGAATGCAAAAATGCAATGAATAACATACAGATATTGTTGGTTATAGATTAATTTGTAGCATGTGTTGATGGGGACCATCTGTTTTGAGGGATATTTTATTCTATTCCTTTTCAGTTATGAATTTACTTGGTCCAGCTTTGTTATGCATAACCATTATAACCACATTTAGCATATGACCTACTATTTAATACGAGACGTTCAAATCATTAAACATCCGAAATATTATAAAGATTATCAAACGTGGAGTATATAAAATTTTTGAATTCGCTAGAAGTATCAGATATGTGTAATATCATAACACGCAGAAATTTTAATTTCAGTAAAGTTATATGAAATATGAAATATAATACAAATGTCATCATTAGAATTCCTAAAGTTCATTAAATCTCATTCAACTTATCTTTTACAAGCGTCAATTAATAGGTCGGTGGTCATTGAAGTAAATCAAAAATAACCACTTTGTGTATTCAATGTAAAATTTCTTCTCCATGTAGATACATGCAACAAGAAATATGTAAATAATAAACGCGTTTCAAAAGATCTAATCGTACCATAATCTCTTTAATTGGAACGTTTATATTGTAACCACTTATCATAATTACTTTATATTCATTAATTTGACCATATTAAGTGAATCTAAAACTGCATATTATGTAGCTACTATTAGTGAAAATAATACAATATCACATTATACAAAGCTATACGTTATCGAAACTATTATACATGATATAAAATTATCGTTCAGATGTTAAGACATATTCCTTCCAGATATATACAAAGTATTAATAATAACTTGGAATGCATGATTTAAAGAGAAATGATATTCAGACTGCAAGAAATGTAACTAATTTTATTTCGTGTATACGTTCATATATCTAACTCTCTATATATGGTGTGTGCGTGTATTTGTGTGTGTGTGCATCAATTTGACTCAACAGGGTTGACAAGTGATGGTGTCATATCCAAGGGAATCATTCTTTTCACTTCTATTACTATTATAGTATTTGCCACATGCCAGCCTTTATGAGCGAGGCTGCTAAGTTTAATAATATCTCTCCTGTTCGTTGATTTTTGCGATGGTTGAAAGGAAGGAACAGCGTGCTTCCATGAAATGCTGTTTCCTGCCGAAAAAATGACGGCCGAAACAGTTGTCAAGCTTCAGACAGCTTACGAGGATGCGGCCATGAATGAAACACAAGCTTACGTGTGGTTTTTACGCATTAGGAATTGTCACTTGTCGCTTGGAGACCAACCTCGTTCCCGGCGATCGTATACCACCAGAACGAATGAAAACATCACGAAAATTCATGAACCGATCTTGGAGAACCATTGACGAACAATTGACGAACTTTTGCATATGACTGGTGTGTCCTGGATCTCCTCTCGACGAATTCTGAACGAGGAATTGTGAATGAAAAGCTTTGCAGCAAAATCTGTGCGTCGCTTGCTCACGGAAGGTCAGAAGCAGTCACGACTAAAACTGTGTAGTGAAGTGAAAGAACAGCTGGAAGTTAATCTGGACCTTTTTTCAAAGGACATACCTGATGACGATAGCTGGTGCTACGTTACGACCAGTAAACAAAGCAAACACTCAAGTCAATGGAAGCATTCAATGTCACTACGCTCCAAAAAAGTGCGACATGTGATGTCCAACGCCAAGACGATGCTCATTAGTTTCATCGATACGAAAGGATTGTACACACAGAATTTGTTCCTCCTGGTCAAGCTGTTAACTTGGGAGTTCTGAAGCATTTGCGAAACGAGGTGAGACGAAAACGCCCGAACAGTGGCAAAGTGGAGAGTAGTAGTTTCATCACTATGATGCGCCTGCGCACCACGCCTTAAGTGTGAGACAGTTTTTGACCAAAGATGGCATGACCTCGCTTACTTACCTTCCATATTCACCCGCTCTTGCTCCCTACAACTTTTCGTTCGTTCCTCCGAATGAAAAATTCCTTAGAGGAAAATGTTTTGCAGATGAGGAAGAGGTGAATAAAAAAAAAACATGGAAACATTAAGAGGAATCATTTCGGGAGGGTTCCAGGATTGCTTCGAACAGTGAAAAACGGGTCTTGACCGGTGCATTGCTTCAACTGGAGAGTAATTTGAAAGGGGTAAATGTGTAAACATGTTAAGCTAAATGAATAAAATAATATTGCGAAATTCCGGTTTGTTTTGGATATCTCCTCGTATATACATGTGAGTGTGTGTGAGTGTGTGTGAGTGTGTGTGTGCGTGTGTGTATGTATGCACGTAGGTAGGTGGGTATGCATATTATCAAAGATAGAGATCTTCTATATGTTTCTCAACTATCTGGGTTGATAACGCTGATACTTCCTGTAGAAAGGACATACTTTCTTTCCTCTCCACAGTCGGATTCCTCACAGAGGATACGTTCCACTTTGATATATAAATTTACATATATATGTACCTATACAAATATGTACACATACATATAAGTGAATTTTCGTTTAAAGTGTGGCAAAAAATAAAATATACAATGATAAAAGGATCAAAATTTTATCGCATTTCAGTAAAACGTGATCCAAATGTTCGGAAATTTAGATTTAAATGTTTGTTTTTTAGTTGCTTCTACTACATACAAGTTTTATTAAATTCGAAGAAGTAGCAAGAACATTTCACACCCTTTATAGTATCTTTGCAACTGTTACCAAGAAACTTCCTCGTAACTGTATACTTAAGAGATACGCTCATTTTGACGAATGTGCATCAATTGTTCATCCGCTATCCATCTCACAAACTCGATGGCTGTTAGCACACTTTGAAAATGTTACGGTATAGTTTTGTTCGGATGGAAAATATTGATATCGCGCCCTGTACTCGTTAGTCCCTACGATAACTCTGCAATCATTTGGAGATATTTTGCCATAACATAAGCCTAATATAAATCCTTGGATAGGTCGTCACAGCCATTGGAAACGTTCAAATAGGAAAATAAGGTGTTAGAATTTGTGAAGTAGGCAAATAAGTTATTCTTGCATCAATAAATTTTTTAACAAATTCAAAAATCATTAAATTTTGAATATACCACTGATCAAATGCATGACGTTACTGTTTCAAGCAAAATAAAATAGTCTGAAACTGAAATAATGAATATTTTCCTTACAGGCTCCTTCGGACTATAACGATTTGCAAATGATAGCTCACTTATACAAAGAACATGCATAGGAAATGAATTTGATGGATCGCAGGTTGAGATTATATGGCAGCAAGAATTTGAGAATTATAAAACACATGCCACTAAGCAATCAATGGAATGTGAAATTGATTCAAAGACTTATAACTTTGGGGCATACGATGATATTGATTCAACTACAAATAGCTTGAAAAAGATCTAATTGACTTTAATTGCTTATAAGTCTACCCCTTGCCATTCATATGACCAGCTGCTGATGTAAGTTGATCTAGGTATGTCTTGATAATCGTGTGTGTGTGTGTGTGTGTGTGTGTGTGTGTGTGTGTGTGTGTGTGTGTGTGTGTGTGTGTGTGTGTGTGTGTGTGTGTGTGTACTGTTCCGTACTTGCAGCAGCCGACAAAAGAGAAACTCTGTTTTCTCTTGATTTATAATCTACATTGCTAAAAATGTTACATCCAAGATTATGTGCTTTATTATTATTATTATTATTATTATTTTATGTTTGACTTTTGTTTTGCATTTGTACAAGTTGGATCCAAGTCTCACCCAGAGACCTCCAGAGACAACAAGTTAGAAGTTCATGTAGGTGTTATGCCTAGGGTACCATATATTTGGATTTGTACAGTTTTGTTCAAGTGAATGTTTAAGAAACCATAACAAAATTATGTGTTTGCTTTAAAATTTGAGATCACATAGACAGTATTTTACGTAGGATATGGGCAGTTCCCATGAGCACTATCTTTTGAACTTCAGCCATTTTGGGGTTTCCTGGTATCTGAGCTAGGTAGTAATCAGCCCGTTTCGCTGTCATTCCCAGGGCACCTATGACAATAGGTATTGTTTTCGTATTCAGATTCCACATTTTGCTAATTTCTATTTCAAGATCTTTATATTTGCTCAGTTTTTGGTAGGTCTTGACAGATATGTTTATATCGATTGGGACAGTCATATCAATGAGGAGGCATGATTTTTGTCTGAAGTCTTTCAGTATGATGTCTGGCCTATTTGCGTCTATCTTTCTGTCAGTTTGAATGGTGAAGTTCCAGCCTCTATCATGCCTGTTGAGATACTCTGTAGGCGCAAGCAGACTGCACATGGAGACAACGTGATCGATGGTCTCATTTTGTTGTTGGCATATACGATATAATGGGGAGCTGCCGTTCTTTAATATGTTGGCCTGGTAGTTCTTTGTAGGTAGGCATTGATCTTGGGCTGCTATGATAAACCCCTTTGTTTCTGATTTCAAGCCAGAAGCCCATTAACCATTGGTGGGTAAGGGCTTTGTCTACTTTGTTGTTTCTTCTTTTTCATATTTGTTAGGTATTACGATTTCTTGTTTGCATTTGTCAGCTTCCTTAAATACTGAAAACAGTTTTTTGTTTTGCTCGTGTTTTGTGGCTTTTTGTATTAGTTTTCCTTGCTTCTGAAGTTGGTATTTTTGCAGTCCTATGGTGGTTATTTTGTAATAGTTTTCCAACTGTATAAGACCTCTACCACCTTCAGTACGTTGTATATATAGCCTTTCTGTGTCAGATTTTGAGTGGTCAATCCTAGATCCTGTCATTATTTTTCTTGTTTTCCTGTCTATTTTCGTTAGTTCCTTTTAGTGTCCAGTTACGGATATTGTAGCTGTAAGTTATAACTGGGACGGCTAAAGTGTTAATATCTATTATCTTGTTTTTAGCATTGAGCTCTGTTTTCAGTATTGATCTTACTCGTCAATAGTATTCTTTCTTTATTTTCTCTTTCATTTGTGTGTGTTGTATCCTATCTAGTTCATTGATTCCTAAATATGTGTATGTATGGCTTTCGTCTGATTCTCTTATTCCATTGGCTTTATCTCGTGTGATGTTACTACTCTCAACTAGTTTTCCCCTTTTCAGATTATTATTGTTCAGTAGTTTTATTTTTATAGCGTGCTTTCACTTCACTACCGAGCGAAGCTCTGTGTGCCTTGGGTGTGTGCTGTGGTTTGCTGTGATGCTCTTATGGTTACTGTATTGAAAGTGTTTTGCGTAGGATGTGTGCAATGCCCAGTAGTGCAATTTTATGTATGTTATATATATTTGTAAGTCCTGGTGTTTTTGTTATGTATTTGTTTGAATATTGTTTTATTATACCTAAGGCACCTACTATGATAGGAATTGTTTCTGTTTTTAGATTCCACATTCGAGTTACCTCTATTTCCAGGTCTTTGTATTTTGAAAGTTTTTCCATTTCTTTTAGGGAAACGTTGTCATCTGCTGGTATTGATACATCAATTAGAAAGCATTTTTTTCTTCATGATCTTTGACAACTATATCTGGTCTATTTTCCTTAATTACTCTATCTGTGTGTATTGGCATATCCCAGAGTATGGTTGCTTTCTCGTTTTCTGTGACCTTTTCTGGCGTGTGTTTATACCATCTTTTTTCTGTTGTTATTCCATAGAGTTGTCATAGCTTCCAGTGTATATAGGTCCCAGCTATGTCGTGTCTGTGAATATATTCCTTCTTTGCCAGGACTGGGCAGCCAGAGATAATATGATTTATTGTTTCTTGTCCATCTCCACATATTCTACAGTTACTTGTTATGTTTCTTTTCGTTATATGTTTTTGGTAATTTCTGGTGGGGAGGCTTTGGTCTTGTGCAGCAATTAAAAATCCTTCAGTCTCTGCTTTGAGTCCTGAGCTTCTGAAACATTGCTGGGATTTTTTATTATTATTATTTTTTCTTTTTTTTTCTTTTTTTATTTTTGTTTTACTTATTTATTTATTTTTAATCTGCATGTTTGTTACAGTCACCTGCCGAGACACTCTCAGTGTTTGGGGCGAGTGAAGGATGAGAGGTGTTATAGTATGACAGAAAACTTGGGGAGGGGAAGTAGTGAAATATCTTCTTGTAATATAACACTCACGTTTAAATGGATAGGGTTTTTCTAAGGTTGCGGGCAGTACTTGTCGGTACAGTCTTTTGGATTTCTGTGAGACATGATTCTCCTAGGATCTTATCTAGATTTTTCTGACATCCCATTTTTTATCCTTCCTAGGACATCTACAATAACAGGAACAGTTCTCGTTTTAAGATGCCACAACTTTTGTATTTCCTAATTATACTTTTCCTTTAATTGTCAGATTTTTTTGGGGGTGGTGGTGGTGATGGTGTTGTCAAACTTAAAGTCTTTTTAAACATTGTATGTCGGACCTAAATAGCTGAATTTTGTGTTGAATACGCTTTTGCCAAGTAGGCGTTCTTGTGGAAATGTCGTTTTCTAATCTTTTCTCCACATACAATAAGTTGAGATTTTCGCGGATGCATAATACAGATGATTGAGATCTATAATATCAACATCATTAGCTAAAATTATATCCTTAAGTGCAAGGCGGATTTTACCAATTACTTTCAGGTTTTAGTTAAAACTGCGAATTTTGGGGAGAGTGACACGTTCATTCATTCTGGTTTCTTTAATTTTCAGCCATTCAATCATGAGTTGATTTTTTAGATCATGTTGTTCTGTTGGGTTAATTTCTTTGCGACTTTCTTCATCTATTTGATTTTCATCTGCCATAATATTTATGGTTGGTTCAGAGAGTATTTCACTTTGCTTCTAAGCTACATTATTAACTCGTTCAATCTTTATTGCACTTTCATCAGACCTGGATTGCTCTATAATTATTTCCTCTGTGGTATCTTCTTTAGCTGGAACTTCGTTCCTTTTATTCTTCACTGATTGTCTAATTTGGTCAGTCTCTAATTGAGTTAGCAATTTCCTTTTCATAATGTTTCTTCTGACACCGGCAAGTCTGTCACTGTCTACAAGGTGATTCTGTCTCCTGTTTAAGTAAGTTCGTACAGTATTAAATTTGTTTGTGTGGAAATACATGCCATGATAGAAGGCCTTAAGAACTTCTTCCTTATCTTCCCCCGGCCATTTTTCATTGTTTTCTATTGGTTATTTGCTGACGAACATGGATGGACATCTGTTGGAATATTCCGGTTGTGGGGTCCTTCCAGCTCCTGTGTTTCGGGAAGTTTTGAACCACTAGCTGATTTTTCGTACCTAGTCTGGTTCATCACTCGAGTACGTGACACTTGGTGATCACGGTGACGGTCGATCTGGTTTGTATTTTGCTTTGTATCATTAAGGCGTGACGAACTTGGACGTTGGAATTAGGGGACGGATCTATCTGTTTGGGGTTAATTTTTGAGACAACACCGCTTCCCTGTTCTCTGAATGAAAACATTGCTCGTAACGTAGCTTCTTAAGTCTTACAGACCTGTATTCATCTGTATATATATATATTATTGATAGATTAAAATCTGGATAGAGATTTTTGTTGTTTTTAAACTCATGACACGTATTTTCATATGCGTGTATGTATGTCCTGTAAATTTGACAGAGATGTGTAAACATTGGGATGTATGTGTAGTCCTATGGGTATTAAAATATATATATGACTGTATACACATTCGAGCGTATGCGTAATTAATCAATTTATGTACTTACTATTTTGTTCCATTTATATTTTATAATTTGTAAACTTTCCTATGTTGATTTCGCGTGTGTGTTTCGCACATGTTTCCCTGAGACATCGGTCATGGAAGAAACTATGCTTTGTATGAGAGAAAAATTTCATTTATGTGTTTAATTTTTGTTAAAAGGCCGCTACCTTCAAATCTTCTACAAGTTCCTGTGTACCATTCCACCGATATTAGTACGTTTTTTTGTTTTGAATGGAGAGCCCGGTGTAGCACACACATGTTGCAATTATCATCATCATCATCATAATCATCATCATCATCATCATTATAATCATCATAATCATAATAATAATAATAATAATAATAATAATAATAATAATAATTATTATTATTATTATTATTTTATGTTTGACTTTTGTTTTGCATTTGTACAAGTTGGATCCAAGTCTCACCCAGAGACCTCAAGAGACAACAAGTTAGAAGTTCATGTAGGTGTTATGCCTAGGGTACCATATATTTGGATTTGAACAGTTTTGTTCAAGTGAATGTTTAAGAAACCATAAGAAAATTATGTTTGCTTTAAAATTTGAGATCACATAGACAGTATTTTACGTAGGATATGGGCAGTTCCCATGAGCACTATCTTTTGGACTTCAGCCATTTTGGGGTTTCCTGGTATCTGAGCTAGGTAGTAATCAGCCCGTTTCGCTGTCATTCCCAGGGCACCTATGACAATAGGTATTGTTTTCGTCTTCAGATTCCACATTTTGCTAATTTCTATTTCAAGATCTTTATATTTGCTCAGTTTTTGGTAGGTCTTGACAGATACGTTTATATCAATTGGGACAGTCATATCAATGAGGAGGCATGATTTTTGTCTGAAGTCTTTCAGTATGATGTCTGGCCTATTTACGTCTATCTTTCTGTCAGTTTGAATGGTGAAGTTCCAGAGGAGTGCAATGTGATCATTTTCAAGTACTGGGGGTGGTTTGTGTTCCCACCAGTTTTTATCATGGGGCAAGTCCAGGTTTTTGCATATTACCCAGTGAATATATTGTGCAGCTCTATCATGCCTGTTGAGATACTCTGTAGGCGCAAGCAGACTGCACATGGAGACAACATGATCGATGGTCTCATTTTGTTGTTGGCATATACGACATAATGGGGAGCTGCCGTTCTTTAATATGTTGGCCTGGTAGTTCTTTGTAGGTAGGCATTGATCTTGGGCTGCTATGATAAACCCCTCTGTTTCTGATTTCAATCCAGAGGCCATTAACCATTGGTGGGTAAGGGCTTTGTCAATATCTGCATTATTCGCTCTCTTTGGGTATTTGCCATTGAGAGGTTTTCCATGCCATTTTTCAGTCATAATAGCTAAGGCAGCAATTTTAGCACGGGTTTTCAAGCGCTTAGCTTTTTCTGTAGGTGTTTCTAGTTCGTCTAATTCTTGAATTTGTTGCAATTGGAATTCACTTAGATATTCCTTTGCCTGTTTTGTTACTGAGTAAGATGCTTTCTTGCTTTCATATTTTAAGACAAGTTTTAGCATCCAGTCCTCAGAGTTTTTCATATAGGTGACTAGGCCAATTGTGGCTACCTTCATTGATAATGCCAGCTGTAGTAGTCCTCGACCTCCCTCTTTTCTTGGCAGATAAAGACGTTCTATATCTGCCTTAGGGTGGTGCATTCTATGCATTGTCAACAGTTTTCGTATCTTTCTGTCAACATTACATATTTCAGTAATTGACCAGTTAACGATGTTGAAACTGTAAGTCACGACTGGTATGGCTAGAGCATTGATCGCTTCGATCCTGTTTCTCGCGTTCAGCTCTGTCTTCAGTATTGCTCTCACCCTGCGATAACATTCTCTTCTGATCCTTTCCCTCATCACTGAGTGCTTGATATTGTCCCCTTCAATTACCCCTAGGTATTTGTAGCTCTCCGCTGGTTCTAACTCTTTTATGACATTTTGCTGGTCAAGGTTCACATTAGATGTATTTGTCATTTTTCCTTTGATAAAGATAGCTTTTGCACATTTTTCAAGGCCAAATTGCATCCTGATGTCATCACTGAATTGTTTAACAATCGCTAGTAGGCCTTTGAGTTGTTGGTCATTTTTTGCAAAGAGCTTTAAATCATCCATGTAAATGAGATGATTTATATTTTTATCAAATATTTTATAACCATACTGTGCATCATTGAGCAATTTTGAGAGCGGTATTAGGGCTAGACAGAAGAGGAGTGGTGATAGTGAGTCACCCTGGAAAATGCCACATGAAATTCTTACATCTCCAGCATTTAGAGATTCATTGTCATTGTTCAACATCAGTGTGGTTCTCCATGATCTCATACTTACAGATAAAAAGTTTCGCAGAGTAGGAGCTATTTTATACATTTATTATTATTATTATTATTATTATTATTATTATTATTATTATTATTATTATTATTATTATCAGTTTGTAGTCCGGTAGAATCAGGGGTGACAGTGTGTTTGTGGGCGTATCTTACGGAGGTGGTGTAAGGGGTAAGGGAAGGGCAGGGACGTTTCTAATTCTGCTGGACATTATCATTATTATTATTGTCTCCTGGGATCGAGTTGCTCGGCTAAAGGCGGTGCTCCAGCATGGCCACAGTCAAATGACTGAAACAAGTAAAAGAGTAAAAGAGAGAGTATATAATATATATATATATATATATATATATATATATATATATATATATATATATATATATATATCTTCTATATTTATATTTTATTGATATATTTATATAGAGACAGAGAGAGAGAAAGAGACGGAGATGGAAAGTGAGAGCAAGAGAGAGAGAGAAAGAGAACATGTATATATATATATATATATATATATATATATATATATACATATTGAACTAATTTTCGATTCCGCAACAGGAAAACATGAGGTAGGATGGAACTCGATGCCACGCGATTTCGAACAGGACATCTTTTTGTTTCATGTATCTGACAAAATGATGGTCAGACCGGCTTATGATTGTATTTCTATTTTTCTTTTACTATATTTGCTTAAAAGTTATCAAAGTTCCATTAAATTAACATAACATGTGCGGAGTCGTCACCGCATACTTGAAGCAAGGTAGATGAAAAGGGCTGAATTAACAGCTGTTTTGATAAACACTGCCAACTGTTACGTCTCGAAAACAAATAGCGTGTAGACACGCTGGAAAGATGCACACAAAATACTTTCTCTTTCTACCTATTCAGATTTCTTTTTACTGTCTCCTACACAGACATATTCACATGGGCTCACATGCACACACGCATACACATACACACACGCATACACATACACACATGTGTGTGTGTGCGTATGTGCGCTGTGCGTGTATGCCTGTGTGTTGTTTCTCTTGCTAAATTATTTTTGTGATACTGAAGTTATTTTGTGTTTGTTTTAACTCATGGCAATCTTGATAACGGTCCCAAAACGGCTTTGAAACGCATTGAAAAAAGTATATTTTACATAACGTATTGAAAATTTGTCTGTAAATGGTAAAATTCGTAAAATAAATCCATTAAGTTACCCTTTATAATATAATATGTTTTAGAATTATCAGGTTATTGACAGATAAAGAGATATAAAACCATTTATAATAAGCCGATAGCATCATATAAATGTGTGTGTGTGTGTGTGTGTGTGTGTGTGTGCGTGTGTGTGTTTATACTCGGCTCCAAGCATATATTTCCAAATGAGTATGTATATAGGACTGTCCATCTGTGTGTATACACAGACGCACGCGCGTACAGACATATATATTTATATATCCTGAGAGTAGTTGAATCTTTACTCAAATCTTATTGATTATACTGTCATTACAATGTTTCTGTGAGTTAAATATTCCTTGCAATAAAAATATTAAATGTCCACCATGCAAATGCATTTAAAAAATGATTACGCCCGAAATGTATTTTGAATTTTCATATTTAATATTAATCATTTATTAGAATTATCCCAGTATCAATACCGCCAGTCTTACTTTTTTATGACCTAAAATGAATAGCTGTTATTTCTTCATTACCGTCTCCATTGAATATGTTGATTTTAGTAAAAGTAATAATATATAACTTACCATGTATTTTCATGTGTTTACTTTATAAATTGCATTCTGTCAAATATGATCGATTCCATTGTAAATTAATATTTTTTGTTTATATATTTATGGATGATTAAATCCACCGACATTTCATCCGGCATGTATTCAGCAAAAGTAAACAGTTCGATTAATCTGAAAGAAAATATATTTGTGTTTTTCTTGCAGAGATGCTCCGAAATGTTATTAAACTTTTACCCATCCAGTATAGAATGTATATTTTGTATAAATCAATAAAACGAATAAACATCTCTTGGAAATGTTCTTTGCTTTCATAGTCAGCAATTTTGAAAACTTGATATATAATCTCTCTTGAGGTTGACACTTTTCTTATTTTTCTTTTGTTTTTAGTAATCATCTGTCGATTGTAAGTGTCGACTTTGCTAAGAGCAAAATTGAAGTGTGCGTCTGAAATTCATTAAAGTTAGAAATTTCAGTAAACGTTAGAAAATTTCAGTTAAAGGTGAAGCAATTTATTTTTCTTTAGAGTGATAACTTAAATTTATAGCGAACTTTAGCTATGTCTGCTCCACACGTTGTGTCCTTGTGTGAGCTTGTGTGAATATGTGAATGTGTTTGTGAGTGCACATGTGTGTGTGCGCGCATGTGTATATGTAAGCTGGAGACTAACGTGACTGTTATTAACCTAAGGCACTGCAGACAACGTATATAACAATATAAAAGCATACAGGGACGCGCGTACACACACACACGGGAGTATGTACACAAACATACACATCTACACACACACACACACACCTACACACGGGAGTATATACACAATCACACATCTACAAAGACACACATACACACTCAAACATATAAATATATACATATATATCTGTGTGTGTGTGTGTGTGTGTGTGTGTGTGTGTGTGTGTGTGTGTGTGCCTGTGTACATCAGGATAATGCTCGGCCGTATACAGTGAGGATGACATTCCAAGGGCTGGAGAAATTTGAACGGGAAACGATGACACACACACCATATTCAGTGGACATTGCCCCATATGATCATCATTTATTCCGCATTCTTGAAAATCATTTGGACGGAAAACATATGAAGTCTGTAGATGATACCAGAACAGTATTGGACGAGTAATTTTCGTTACGGACAATTGAATTTTGCAAAAAGGGCCTTGGAAGTGTACCAGATAGATGGAAGCATTGTAGAAAACTTAGGAGAGTATATTTTAGATTACAAAAGAACTTATTTATCTTAATTTTGCAAAATAATAGTAGAAAAAACCGCATTATTTATGGGATAACCCAGTGTATATATATATATATATATATATATATATATAAAATTAATAGAGGGTAGGAAAAATTATAGACATTTTTTTCTACCAGTAGCCTAGTATGCATACAAAGTCAATAGACACATTTTTCATATAAAAAAATAGTGTACATTTAAGTACAAAGAGGACTGTTTGACTGTTCTTTCTAGTATGTTTGGCAACCTGCTAAGTCTCACCTCTTTGTACTTAACTGTATACTAATTGATATATATATATATATATATATATATATATAAAATTAGTATACAGTTAAGTACAAAGAGGTGAGACTTAGCAGGTTGCCAAACATACTAGAAAGAACAGTCAAACAGTCCTCTTTGTACTTAAATGTACACTATTTTTTTATATGAAAAATGTGTCTATTGACTTTGTATGCATACTAGGCTACTGGTAGAAAAAAATGTCTATAATTTTTCCTACCCTCTATTAATTTTAAGAAAAAAAAAAAAAATATATATATATATATATATATATATATATATATATATATATATATATATATATATATATATATATATATACATGTACTGTTGTAGTACACTCTGAGTCGTGGTTATATTTTATCTTACGTCTTGAAAATCAGTATTACATCTTAGTATCTCCTTACGCCCTTTAATTTAACGGTCCGACTAAACGGATAGAAAAATAGGAAGGAGATTGGTATATGATTATTACCTATTATATATTGTTGCGGAACGCTTCTGTTGCGCTTATTCAATGAGAAATTTTACTATTAAATCATACAAATGTGTCAGTAGATCTCGCACGTACACCCACCGCTTTGACAGATATCAAGAGAAGGTATGATTTCCTATTTAAATCATTAAAAAATTATTCGGATTTCACGGCAAAGAGATGCAAATTAAAACAATTCATAAATATCAAACACTTGTTCTATTTATCTTTTATTACAATTAGCATTTTGTTGTTCGAGCACTGTTTAAAATTCATATTTAGCATAATTAAAGTCAGTTTGGCTTTTACAGATAAGCATTCGCCAGAATAAAAACAAGATGTATTATTGCTAATCAATGCGTAATCATATTCGAAAGACCCAGGAACATAAACAAATGAAATTGTAAGTGAATTGTCTGAAGTTAAAATTAGTAGTATTTAAATAATGTTATCTTTATATAAACACCGTCGCACGCCACCCATATATGTATATATATATATATATATATATATATATATATACATAATTAATAATATCAAGGTAATAAGAAACACCCTATAGTATTTATTCTTTGGTGACTTACTCATTAAATGACCGTAACTGATTTCTATCTCCCAGAGGTAAAGAGTTACATTTGCCTTCGGCTTTAGAGGCTGACGAGACGTCCATGAGGGTAAACCTTTTGTATGTAGTCACTCCATCACCGGACATACACTAAACTACATATAATATAATATGTATTATATTAGAGGAAAAAGGACATCAAAAACTAAGGCAGGACGAGTATCTCAAGTTATTTAGAATAATTTAATTGGGTTAAGGTGAATTTGAAGTCTTACAGCTATCTCTGGGATATCCCAACTGATAGGCTAACATGTCCGTACACTGGATATTCCGTCATCAGCGACAAGGTGGATATGTATGAAAGTTCTGGATAGGGAAATTCACAGTTTATAAGGAATAAAATAGAAGATTAAAGAGTAAAAGTAGGTAGAGGTCTACAGACAGAAGATGACTTCTATCTGATTTTACCATTTATTCTTCTATATTATTCGGTATAAACGGTGAATTCCCCTGTCTAGTACTTTCATACATATATACCTTGTCTCTGATGATGGAATACCGAGTGTATGGACATACTAGCCTATCACTTGGGATATCCCAGAGACAGCTGTATGACTTGAAATTCACCATACTCCAATTAAACTATTCTACATGGGTTGAGATTCTGGTCTTGTTTTTGTCTTTGTTGTCATTTTACCTCTAATATACTATATACCCACTAATATGGAAGCTTAATACGGATCCCTAGCTCCAGCCTCAGCTGTGAACGTGGAATCTAACGGATGACCAACTATAGCACTTACTCAGCGTACTTGTTCCTTTAGATCACCAGTGAACTAAACTCCTCATATTATATATATATATATTTAACTCTTATCTGTACCAACAGCGGTGCTAGTCACATTCGTAACCTCTATTAATATATATATATATATATATATATGTGTGTGTGTGTGTGTGTGTGTGTGTGTGTGTGTGTGTGTGTGTGTGTGTGTGTGTGTGTGTATGCATGTTAATAGAGGTCATGAAAATGACAGAGGGTACTGCCTAGCACCGTTTTTGCTACACATGAGAGTTAAACTAAATCAAAGCTACAAACTCACTACCTTAAGTGGGTGACAAAGGGAGATAAGTCACCAGCGTACATAGCCGGATTGTAATTTCGGATTTTGACGTAGACCCTCTTAATCCTCATCAGCGGTCCTTAGCCCCTACAGTTAAGCTTAACTAGTCCTTTCAGTCTTATAAGAAAAACCGTTGAAAACGCGTGATGATTTCTAAAACAGTAAAAGTGCAAAGAACGAATTAGAAAGGGTGGCTTATTAGCAATTAGGACCTAAAGGCAAAATTAATAGAGGTTACAAAAATAACAGACGGTACTAACTAGAATCACTTTTGCTAATGATAAGAGTTAAAGTAGCTCAAAGCCACCAACTTCACTGTCTTAAGTAACTGACAAAGTGAGGTAAGTTCCCCGCGTAGATAGCCGGATCGTGATTTCGGATTATGATGTAAACCATCTAATCCTCATGAAATAACTACCTCCACTCCGTTTCCTGGAGGAAGTGTTATTGATACAGAAATAGACCGAGCAACCATTCAAACACATCGGCAAGATGCCCAGAACAAATTCTCATCATCGGCTCTTAACCCCTTTTGTCGGTCACTTAAGACAGTGGGTTTGTGGCTTTGAGTTAATTTAACTCCTATCTTTAGCAAAAGCGGAGCTAGTCAAGTATACTCTGTCACTTTTTTGACCGCTATCAATTTTGCCTTTAGATTCTAATTGCTAATAAGCCACCCTTTCTAATTTGTTCTTTACACGTTTACCGTTTTGCAACGGTTTTTCTCGTAAGACTGACAGAGATAGTTAAGTCTAACCGTAGACGCTGAGTTTGTGGCTTTGAGTTGGTTTAACTCTTATCTTTAGCAAAAGTGGTGCTAATCAGTACCCTCTGTCACTTTTGTGACCTCTATTAATTTTGCCTTTAGAGTCTAACTGTTAATAAAACACTCTTTTTAATTTGTTATACACACACGCACACACACACACACACACACATACACACACGCACACACACACACCTATGTATATTTGAATGTAACATAATATTAACATTCTACGAAGAATATCTTACGGCTTCTAAACATACCACGCGAATTCACATGCACGCGAGCGCACATACAAAGACATACATATATGTGCAAATAAATATACACACTAATACGCAAACATACACACATACACATATAAATATATATACATTTACATATAAATTTGTACAGAGTTTAACTATTTACAGTTTAGGAAGCATCACATTGTTGGATATGTGATGTAGAAAAACGTTTGTACATTTATAATTACCAAGGTGAATCCGATAATGAGGAAACATAATTTCCTTAATTGAAAAGTAGACTGAATTATACATCACACACATAATACACTGCTTGTGAAAGTGATAAATGCTTTCCAGCGCCTGACTGTTGCTTTTAATTTACACTGTGTTTTACATTATCCATCACGTTCGAAAATCGCTAACATTTCTAGTAAATGCTGAGAAAGCAATTAAATATTGCCGTATGCTAAGTATAAAATTGACGCGAAGAAATTTGAGTAAATTAAACTAATATATTTGTATTCGATTGTGCTATGTGAAGACATTTGGTTATTGATTTGGGGCTTTGGTAAAACAGTAGGACTCTTGGGACAAAGCTATAGTTGATTTAATTGACTTGTACTTATTTAGTCAACCTCAGAAGGTTTAAAGCTGAGATTTATGGATAATGCGATATTTTATTTTCCTTCCTCCAAATCGTTAGACTCCTAGATAAACAAAATTAATCATAATATCCGTTGTTGTTTATTCCCTACACTACAGTTTTATTGTGTTACAGTCATTGTATATGATTGTGTGCGTTCGGGCTTATGCCAATTTGTATGCATGTGTGTACACGCGCACGCGTCTATATGTTTGCCCCAGCGTGGTTTCAGTCAAATGACTGAAACAAGTAAAATATATAACATATTTTAATATAATATAATGTAATATAATATAATATATATATATATATACACACACACGCACACATTCATTCGTATATGTTTGTGTGAATGCGTATGTGCCTCTGTGTGTGTGTGTGTGTGTGTGTGTGTGTGTGTGTATGTGTGTGTGTGTGTGTGTGTGTGTGTGTGTGTATACAAGTAAACAAATAGTTACGTAGGTAAGTAGGTAGTTAGCTACGTACCTTCATACTAGTATTAAAGCTATTAATTCTTCGAATGATAAATCTTGATAGACTCTATTGTTATGTGCCCAAAGGTCTCATTTGTTCTAAGTACTACTTGGCTGCATTAACGTCAGTGACTGGTCAAGCATATCTGTGAGTGATATCCATGGTGGCACACCAGATGGATTATTCCTTTCTTGCGATTATACATATTTGAGATTTCGCATATCCGATCGATTCTGCAATTAATGATTTGGGGCTTTCTCTAGCTTCCCTTATCGCAGCTGAAATGTCCTGTGCTTAGATATTGTATTCCATGACATTTGTTGTCTCTTATACTTGCGTTACTGGCAGTGCCGGCCGCTAGTAATGATTATAAATTGGTGCATTTGTTATTCCACTGTAAGTTAGTCAAACAATGCATTGCACCCACTGAGATTAGCTTTTGATAAAGAGAGCTACCATACTCACTATTTGAGAAAAAGGAATTACAGCCATGATAGGCATCTTGTATTTGAATGAGATGTCGCACAGGTATTTGTGCAACAGTTGATATGGAACTGATCTAGTATTTTCAAGTCTTCGACACCACGTCCAGTTCTTAACATTTGGAAGTGTGGGTAAGAAAATTATCCGTTGTGCACTGATCTTCATGCTAAGGCGCATTTGATCAGCTGGTCATACGTAGCTTAAACCTGCTTTTTGTGTCTTCCATTCTGAGAGAAGAAACTTCATTACCCAAACAACCAGAATTCTGGTTACATTTCAACTATCCTTCATTGGAATTTTACGATTGGGTCATGAGAATTTCAGATTTTGATTGCAAAATTGTTTGTGTCGTCTCGAAGTTGATAATGGAAACGGTATAAATAGTTTCTCTAGCTAAGGTAATGTATATTTTTAAATACTATGATGTATGTCTCGTACTTTATATATACATATTTACTTTATTCAACGTAATTTTTTTAATGGTCGTTAGGGAGAAACTGTATATAAAATGGACTCTCGGTATATTAATCAATAGTTTGGTATTAAGTGCTGAGGTTTCCTATAGCAATGATTTTTTTATATATAAGACACTACAATAGAATTATATAAACTGTGATGATAAATGTCTGTGTGGAGGAATGTAAAATATAAATTTGAGGAATATATTTAGTGTAGCATATGAAATAAGACAGTAGTTGAAATATTTATAAATGTGAGGACCTCCCACTTTTGTGTCTCACTTTTCACTCACTTTAGTTTAGGAGAACACAAAACAATTTGGGGAAAATACAACACTAAGAATTAATGTTAAGGACCTAAGTAAATGCCAAAAGCTTTCTTTTATGACACGATGTGGAAACATAAATTGTTAAAATAGGTTAGAAAAATCCCTTGATAGGGCACTTTATGTAAAGTCATATGCCCCCCCCCCCCCCCGCCCCTATTTACTAATACTTATGTTCATCTAATAAATTACCAGTGAGATGGTTCAGAATGTATTGTAATATTGATTTACAGTTTCTATGAAAATCAATAGTGAAGCTTGTCCTTTTCAGCATCCATAGTGTTATGCATGACCGATTTTAGAATCATAATATTATGCGGAATCCCTTTTATAGTTCCGTTAGGTAGATAAATCAGGATAAATAGTGTAACTTTGTTTTACTCCAACAACAAAATAGTACACTGCTGCTTCAAAAGGACACTGCAGACAAAATTAGCTCTATATTTTTTCAGCGATTTCTAATTTGAAGTTAACAGTTCATTATCAGATATCGAAAATAGACAAAATGGTTAATTAATTTTACACAAATCCCTTTAAGTCTCGCATTTAAACTATGACTTGATAAATGCGTCAAGACGAACGCCGTGTCTATCGCCGTCCATACGAATTTCGAAAACATAATTTTTATCTAAGTAATCCATCAAATGAAAAAAATAGAGTACTCCACTAAAGCATCATAAACTAATGGGCAACCACGTGATCAGTGTCTTGGCACCCAATTGAATATGAGATACCATTTTGCAAAGCACACAAATATATAAATAAATATGTTATGTATGCATGTGTGTGTGCGCGCGTGTGTGTGTGTGTAAATATATATATGTATATATATATACATATACAAAGACAGAGCGAGAAAAAAAGAGAGAGCAAGGGAGAGAAAGAGTGAAGGAGAGAGAGGGAGGGAAAAGGAGACAGACAGAGAAATGTATATAGATTAGAAAATGTAAAAATATGTAGATAGATAGATCACAGATAATATAAGACAAAGGGAGAGAGGGACATGTGTGCATATATTTTCCTAAATATATTCACAGACAACTTCTTTTGTTACTTTTATTTTGTTTTCTGTGGTTAGCTTCAGCGCTCCTAAGTTGCAGTAGCAAAACCGAATCAAGAAGTCATTGCCTCAGCATATTGAAAGACAAGGATGATATATTGTCAGAATTATTTAAATACGGGTCAAATTCTATGTTTATTTCAATGTCATAAGAATTTGAACTTAAATTTAACCGCTATGTTTTGTTTTTCATCCCTCCAACAGGGGTGAATTACATTCTTGCTATTTCCCTGTTTTACCTATAGAGATTGATTGTTCTCCTCCAGTGGGAAGAAATATAATGTCATCCTAACTACTAAGATTTATTTAATCTGCTCTTTGTGTCCCGAACTTTTATATTTTGTGCTCGTGTTAGATGTCATTTCTAGAGGTTTTCAAAGCAATATTAATCTGATATAGGAAACAGTTTGAACACAATCACGTTCTAAGTAAGTTTTTGTTTACCGACGCGTTTATAACTTGAAACAAATATTGTTTACGCCCTAACCTAACAGCTGCATAGAAAATATTTTTCAATTCGTTACTTGTTATATGGATCTAAATATATGTATAACTAAATAATGAATTTTGTTGAACTGCTGATTCCATGATATACCTATATTGAGCAATATTGATTTACGAGTGATATTAAGGAAACAAAGTTATCGACAAAAGAGTGAATTTTTGAATTATATCGATATTTCTGCTATTGAGCGAAAAATAAAGACAGTTTTTAAATTTGAAAGTAAAGTCTCTCTCTTTTAAAGTAAGAAACATGTATATATTTTTTGTTTTCACTTTTCTCTTCATATATTGTATATATGGAACAAAAATAAACAAAAAACTATGAATATGCAAATGTTTAAAATAATTAATATCAATAATTCAAGAATCGTAACTCACATTTTATACATTTTATTTCCAGCTTGAAAATATTTCGAAATTTATCTTTAAACGTTTCTTTGTTATTCTTTTCT